>NW_024015315.1:0-5195 GCF_000499745.2 Eimeria mitis | reverse complement strand
GCAATCCCACAGCTCCGCAGCCAGCAAACTTTGTGTAAGACGCCTGTCTACGCTCGGCTGTCGAGTGAAGCATGCAAACCTTACTCTAAGCAAGCGAATCTTCCTAGCTGACTCTTAGTTCAGATGCGTATATTCACGTGGGCCTTAACAATATAGTGTATCCCGCAGGAACTGCTTCTCTCATGGGGCTAAATACAACCCCTCAACCGTCGGAAGCACACTACAGTTCGCAGCCCACAAGGGCGTCCTGTGCTCGCTCTGCATTCCGGTACTGCTGTAGAGTGCTGCCATGTACTAATGTCGTGCGATTCCGTGCTGTGTGGGGCTGGAACTATGCAAGAGCTACAGCATTTGCAGCCTTGCCCAGAATCGCAACACTCATCAAGGCACACATGACGACAAAGGCGTTGTCTGCAACGGAACGGGCTTAGGTAACACGCAGGATCTCGAATGCGCGGAAGCACAGCGTCTGCAGCCTGGAAGGCTTGAACTCATTTTGGAGATCGAGGAATTACGCTAGTCCTATGTAAACCATGAATGTCCAGTGCTAACGCGATGGAGTTGATGGGTTAGGTTCCACGCCGTTTTTCAGCAATTTTACCCCCGATACAACAGCTAGTGCTCTCATCCAACTGCTGATGTGAAGGCGGTAGTAACATACCTTCTGCAGCGTCGCTGCCTACGCCGTATGATTGTCGCGTGCTGCAGGTTCAAGTTCTGACTAATTGGCAAAAGCTGTTCTCAGTCGGTGCAGTAATCACCATTCAGCACTATTCAGATGGCTTGCTTTGAACATTTACACGCGCATGAATGCCACGGGAAAGAGGGCGGGGTGCACGAAACCCGGAAGATCATCTCAAGTTGCCACACTCAGGCGGCCCGCACTCAACAGTATACTGCTCATCCAAATACTAGTTCAATGTTTAGCACACGGCGAACGCAGCTAGCAAAAAATGTCAGCATAGATTCTGTGGCACACGACAGAGTTGCCATGTGGCATCCGTTGCACTTGCTATTCGTACCAGCTAGCAAACAGGAAAATATTGTGCCTCCAGCGCCACGTTCTCTACTAAAGGAAAAAAGAGGCCTCCCTTTGCTGAACTTCAAATTTTCACAGTGCTGTTACTTGTATCCCCAATTTTCTTCGAGAGTAATACACAATCTGCAATAGTGACAAATGTTCCACTTATGCGAGACTCTCCATTAAAAGCCTACAGACGAACAGGAGACCGCCAAATGCAGCAGATATGGATGCCCAGAGCTACACATGTATGCTTGAATATTCAAGAAAGCTCCTTAAGTCCGCATACAGTGCATAGCACACTGTTATGCACTGTAGGCGGGCCTACGGGGGCAAGACTGTGTAGTCCGAACATCTAGGTAAGTGACATCCGGTGCATTCGAAATATGCAAAGCCATTGACCGCTCATGCTTTGCGCGCAGAATTCCTCCGTCTCACGGCGCAGCAACGCCTGTCCCCGTTGTCTAGCGCCGATTCCATGCGCGCAAACAAAAGGCAGCGGCGCGGCGCGTAGATACAAACTAACAGTGAGCCAAAATCGTGCACAGCGCATATCGGTACTATCACGTACCCCGTCACACAACGTGTATTTATTCTCTTGCCGGCCATTTATTTTGCGCAATTCACGAACGCACCACCTGAAAGAAAATATGTTTTGCGTATTGGGGAGCACTGCTGCTAATTCTGTTCGTTGCCAACTGTACAAATTCTCCAAGCGCGGTCTACTGGTGTACTGCATTGCACGGAAGGTGAAAAGCCTGCTCGCCATGGCTTCTTTTTTGCTGAGTCGCTCTGTAGGAGCAACAAACTATCAACCTCCATGCACAGCTGACGCCAAAGTAGGCATCAATGCGCCAGGAGCAAATCAGCAAGACACGCGCTTTTGAAACAGGAGGTACACCGCGAGAGGCGTTGCACGCTTAGGCTTTGAACAGACACCTACTGGACGCGCATTGGCCCGCGTGATGGGAATTAAAAAACCTATAACGCACCGCCTATGTCGTCCGTTATTTTCTCTTCAACTCCGCCTGTAGAATGTCTACCTGCATGATTCTCCAGACCAAGTAGGAATTTATTGGAGATAACAAAGCCACCCATAGAAGTCCCCCGAAACACCACACTGTGCATTCGAATAGGTGCAACCGCTGGTTCTTGGGTTGCTCTTAACGATACGCATCTCCACAAGACGGATGTTCAGGCCAAAAGGCTTGCTCGTCAGTAAAGGAAGACATTTCAGAAGGTAAATAGTAGCAGGTGCATGATGGGGCGTCCCTGTGCATGTGTCACGGTTACTATGAGCGCACTGGGGCTATTCATCATAGGGAGAGCACTCAAGTGCCAGTCACAGGTGATACTAAAGGCGACAAATCCCCAAATATCTGATAACGAAGGCGCTTAATGTGATTGGCCACATCTTACCGCTAGGCAGTAAATGTATGGACTCACGAACGACCCACCTATGAGGTAACAATGACCCACCTCCTGCGGCAACGCACACTCCCTTCGGTGGCAGAAACTCAAGGTGACCTACTGCTAGCTTAATCACACAGATTATCCGTTAGTATGCCCGCAACTGCATGCAACCACTTGCAAGATCGTTACTGGCCGGGACACAGAATGCTACAGTTGCAGGCACGCTCTCAGCGCAACGCCGTCCTAGATGGTCAAGTAGCATGGACACGAGTGGATTAAAAACCTTCTGTCTATCCCCTGGAATGAATATTCTGCCTACTGTAGACTACCAACACATTATAGATATCTCGGATGCACCGTGTAACGAGCGCTGCAGAACATGTCGGAGCAAACACACTCCCTGTTATACGCACCCAGTACTGTTAGGCGCGCAAAACAGGTATACAATGCACTAGACATTTTCGACACTTACCTTTAACACCACCAGCAGTTTTTTTTGCTGCTACAAAGGGCTGCTGCTCGTATCGATCAGCCATCCTACTTGTTGGTACTTTTAGCCTGTGAACGGGCTGTAGGCAAGCCATTGCTCACATCCGTGTGCACCTATGCCATATCCCCATAAATAATTACGCCCAAATGGCGGTTTCGCGTGCCCTTCCAAAAATTTCCAAGATACTTGCCTGTTTGATGCATCCACAGTCAGGCTACAGCTTGAAAACAAAAACAGAACATTTCAGGGAGTAAACCACAACAGATGCACGTCAATGTGCAATTCCAGGTCCCTGGATAGGGCATGGCCTGCCGCATTTGGACATTTCGGATACTTCAGCCATGCATGGCCTTCAAAACGCATGGACGGGCGTAGCTGATAGTGCATGCGGTAACGCCATTTGCTTCGACCCAAAATAACTATCGAAGAAACAGACGAGCTACAAACAATGTGAGACAATACCACAGAGCTGTATGTTTTGCAGGCAGTTACTCTACACAGGTGTTTTGTCTCGTGCATCGCACCTCCAGCGTTCTACAACTTCTGGCGGCCTTCACGCAGCTCTCGCAGGCTGGTCACGCATCCGCTGAAACAGTACACGTCTCTTGAGGGGGCGGCCACTTCATATGTATCCACTAGCCAGTCACCAGTCTAGTATGTTATACATCTGTGCCATGCAACGCAGCTGTCGGCGCAGCATAGCAACAGCTCCCTGGGCCAACCGTCCACACGCAAAGCAACACCACATTGACACACTTGTACAGAGCATGTCTCCGTCGGGTATAGCGAACGACCTTTGCGAAATGTGGACTAACGGGCCTGTGCCTGTGCCTGGAATATGTCACTGTTTGGGGGCGATGGCATCAATTGAGAGCATTCCCAAAGCTTCCGGCAAATAAGCACCCCATCGGTCAGTGGATGTCATCTGGCAGTTTAGAGGGGCATAACTAACTATCTGTTGCATGCCAGTATGCACAGTTGGGCAGGAAGATGCAGAGATCTCGTCAAACCGTTCTAATCACAATGCTGCCGCATGATTCGAATTAGGCAACTTCAAAGTCGGTTGTAACCGCTTAACCAACAACCAAACTGCAACGTGCACTGCCAAGGAATTGTAGACGTCTACAAAGCCTGTCTCATGTGCGCATAGTAAGATCCGAGATCTGACGCACAACAACAAAGTCTCGGCCGCTTCGGTCGCCGGACGAACATCCACAGACGCGGAGGAGGTATGGCTCACCTCCTACGTAATTTTGCGGGACCCCGGATAAACCACGAATTCATCGCTTCACTATTCAATCCAGGACAAAATATAGCAAGGTTCGTTTGGGAATCGCGCGTTTTGTGCGCAAATATCATCTGGCTAAGGAAAATCGATAGCTCCCGAAACTCGTCACAGAGCTGCCACGCACATTGCATCACAAACAAATGCAAAGACGCTTCCCCAAGCTACGTTCGTTTGTATAGAATGCTGCATCTTGGAAGCACGGAGTAAGACGATCCGAAGCATCAATGCTTGAAACTTGTCATCTGAAGCAACACGCCCCCTGAGCATACCAAAAAGCACAGAAATAAGTGTCTGCAACATAGAAGGGTGGAGGGCGCACAGCAGAGTTGTCTGCAAGTCTGCGCGCATTCGTCTGCATGCACCTCCCACGAAACGTCAGTGACGCACGGACTAAAATTGTGCAGGTCAAATATGCGGCGGCGCGTTTGATGCGTACCCAGCTGTTAGCCACTCATACTAAAGAATCTGTAGGCATACCTCTCGATGCAGCATATCCTGAAGCAGCCTACGTAGCATTGTTGCGATGCCTTGCACAAAATCTCTATCCACGGAGCAGTGTACTACCAGGGAGTGCACATGACGCCGTTGCGGACTGCGGCAACGGCAACCTCAGGATACACGGCCAACTAAGGCATCTGCTTCTGGAATGCAGAAGTGATACTACTAATGGGGGGTATGGACACAACACCTAGTACCGATGAACAATGTACGCATCGAGAAGTGATTGCCGTTTCGCATTAGGTCGTGGACGAAGTACTTCCTGCGCGACATACTATGTTTAATGCTCACACAGGAATATGCGCATACCACTCTAATACCGTTCGTAAGGGAAAAACCATCAATAGAACGAAAATTGCACTTGCCTGTCACTACAAAGTACTGTTAATTTTGTCTTAAGGCGTCTGCGTTCCGGGCAATCCCACAGCTCCGCAGCCAGCAAACTTTGTGTAAGACGCCTGTCTACGCTCGGCTGTCGAGTGAAG
>NW_024015314.1:0-5196 GCF_000499745.2 Eimeria mitis | reverse complement strand
CGGCACTGGTTCGCGGTGTTGTCGCACGCCTACCCGTCCATGTCTGCAGTCAAAATGCATGAAACGTAGCAGTTATCATGACCAATCCGACTAAAATGACTCCATTCATTTCTAAGCGCGTACTCTCTGCGGAAAGCAGCGCATGTCTGGGACGACAGATAAAGTTTCGCCACTCCGTGGCGTGACAAGAGTGCGCAAGCAAACTGCAAACCCCCAGAACGCTCACCCGCACAAGTCCCCTAGGGCTCTGCCAAATACGGCTCATATCCCTTCGGGCAGCCGGAAGTGCCAATAAGTTGGAAAAGCGAAAGAAAGCGTGAGCCCAATACAAACGGCACACCGAACCAGCTTCCTGCATGAGGCGCCCTTGTTGACTCCCATCTTGCTGAGACGCCAACTGGAATGTCGAATGTCCAACAAGTTCAGGATACGTCACATGCGAGCAGACCAACGGCCTGCTTACCGCATGCTAAAGTTCACATTCTGTAGATCGCGTTCCAGACCTTGTCGCAATATGTTGGGCTCGAAAAAAACCACTGAAATTCGCAAGTGGCACTTCGCGCGAACGGCACACATGACCAAACAAAAAACGCCAACTTGCATTACGGGCTTCGCTGTCTCTCGTGCTAAGGAATGGGTACACAACGATCCAGGGGTTCCCCCACGTTTTGCAGAAAGACCATGAGTATTTACACTGTTCGNGAATGGGTACACAACGATCCAGGGGTTCCCCCACGTTTTGCAGAAAGACCATGAGTATTTACACTGTTCGCGTTAGAGCTGCCGTCGCCCGGGAATGAGATTCCAGCAAGTGCGATTACGCGTAAAAGACCCGGGGGTGAACAATAGTAGGCTGCCGACACAATTCACCGGTTAGTCAGCTCTGGCGTCTAGGATGTATTGCCCCTAAACATATAGTGCGTCCCCGATGCTCTGTCCTTTGTACTACTAGTGGCTTTCGCGCAAGCGCATAGCGGACCCTCAAGGTTTCCTGACCCAAATCGTGCTTCCATTGCACTACAACTCCACAAATGTGCATGCACACACATAAGCGTCCATGCCTGAATCCACAATGCATGAACCGCACCAGTACCCATAACTGCCGCGAACAAGGCGCGTTCACCTTTAAGGGCTAACTCTCTGCGCAAAGCAGCTGGCGATCGTGACGCCAGACAAGATTAGGTTTTGCCACTCCGCGCCCGGAAGGCGCGAATGCGAGTTGTTTAGCACCACTATTCTTGTAGATGCAGCATTGCTAGCTCTCCACCTACTGTGCACTGCTCTATCGGCAAATAAATCAGGATTTATAAAGCCCAAGCGGGCCAAACACACACTTTTTGCCTACTGGAAGCCGATGCAGCAGACTGCATGGCATGGTTTCGTCGAGGCGTTTCTTATTGGAAGACCAGCGAGAATCAAAAACGTTCAAGAGCTAAGCATCAGGTTCAAGCATATCCAGGGCACACAACCCGTTCACCCTTCCGTATATTGTTACTCTAGTGCCCAATCATTGCCGCGATATGCCGAGCTGGACGAAGCGTACAGTGCAAGGCCAAAATATCTAACTTCAGTAGACACCAACTGTTACACTGTCGAACCAAAGTAAGCTCCCACTTCTCCCAGTGCCATACCATAAATCTGCACGCATACACTGTTCGTTGCAATGACAATTACTGAAGCACAACTGTCCCCATGACCGCCCCTAGCAAAATTAGTTCCTTTCTAATTGCCTACATCCTGCACAGAGTAGCGCGCAGTCGTGGCGCCAGAGACAGCTTCGCAAACCACTGCATCAGACGCTAGCAAGCAAACTGCATATCCCCACAAAGCTCACGGCCTTAGATCTCCGTCAAACACTACGCATACTCCTCTTGCCACGCGAAGCCGCTATCATCCAGTGCACGCACGCAAAGCGCAGGCACTATAACTGCGTAACAATCCGACCGGATGCGTAGTGCGTTCTCCTGGAAAGATCAGAGAGAATCGAGAAAAATTCAAGGCGTAAGGGAAACATCGTACGCGTACACGCCGAGGGCCTACTTGTCGGTTGCATCTATGTTGCAGTGCAGTGACAAGGTTCTCGTGCTATTTATAGCTCGAACGTAACTCAGTGACACGTTCATTAAATGCATATACTCTGAACCGGTCGTTTGTAATCTGAAACTCTTTCTCGAAAGCGCACAGCAGAACGCCACAATACCTCCCACAGTATAGCCAAAACCGAACAAGCTCCTGCCAAAACCAAAACCTCGAACTTATTCTCGCAATGCGACTGCACAGATCTGCACCCCTGCAAATACGCATCGATGCCTGCCATCCTACAAGCTTAAACGTCAAAGTCCCCGAAGAAGCATCGAAATAATGGGTTTGCATCGCGAGCTTGAGACTTGCCACGGACTGTTCTTGCTGCTTTTCCCTCCTCATCTACGCAACTCTGGCTCCTTCAAATAACCTTGCTGCCTAAAACGACACTCGGGGCCAGCACACAAGATGCAGTGCGCTTACGGCGGTAAAGCTCCCCCGCACACAAAGTGAAGGACACCACGAAGTTCAAACATGGTCGTTCCCTACCTCTCCACCAGATACTGCGTACAGCGGTTTCGGAAGACGGCCCTCATTTCAACAAGGCTAGGTAAACTAAACGCACGTCTAATACAGAATACAAAAAGATGCAGCCGGCTGCATGATGCATTCTTGCACGAACACGTTTTGTTCGAAAATCAGCAAGAATAAAAAATGTGCAACACGCGAACGAAACATCAAACGAAAGACCACCGAAACATCACGTACGAGCCGACTGACGGCCTGCTTCTCCCTACAGTGTTAGACTGCTGCGGCGCTTTGCCGTTGTATGGTGAGATAGAACAAAAATCAGCGACACATAGACAAACAGCCCCTCCCCCGAGTAAACATAGCCTAAAGAACCTAGCCAAACGAGAAACGCTGCACTGCACTACGGGTTCTGCCTCTCCCAGTGCTACCTAATTCTTACGCCATGAGCAACGATGTGCTTTGTATGCTGTGGCAAATCATGAATATTCGCATAGCCGGTGCTAGTGGCGCCGTTGGGCGCTTGCTTCCCACGGCTAGTCCCGTGCTGTGCAGAACAACTACCATGATACCTCCACTGGAGCTGGCCGTCAATACTGCTAAATCGTCAACGCAAATCACAGCGTAGTCACTGCTCAGTTATACTGCGTATTGCGCTCAAAGAGGCATACTGCATCATGTATCCCCTGATGGCGTTGATAATATCAGGCTCTATCTCGCAAGCGCATAGCACAATGCCAAAATGTCCTGCCCCAGAAGATACCGGAGAGGAGCACCGCTAAAGCAAAGCGAACTCCCGCTTGTCCTTGCCGGACAACTCCACAACTCTGCAAACATGCACGTACGCGTTCATCGTACAAGCAATACGTCTGAAGCGTAGCAGCACACATGACCGCACCGACCAAAATTGTTTTATTCAGAAGGCGTACTGCCTGCGCAAGGCAGCGCGCGACCGCCATGCCTGGCCAAGGGGTTATGCACAAACGGGCACACTGCATGTCCCCACCGCGCTCACGCAAGCAAATCCTGTATCTCCCTTCTAAGCACTGAGTAAAGTCCTTGTGGCAGAAAGAGCTGGCTTCATCTAGATCGTTCTGTCGCAAGGTCTATATGCAGTACGGGGAAGTCGCACTCCGTGCAAAATAAATGTCACCTGCAAAGTGATGCAGTCGCCGGCACGATGCGTTCTTGGCGCGGTCATTTATTGTTAACGGAGCAGCGACATTCGAAAGGATTCAAGGCGTTCGGCAAACATAACATGCAAGCAGAGTGGCCTGACGGTCACTGGTGCCTGGTATGTTGAAGCGCACTGATTAGCTTCAAGGCATATGCAGAGCTGGAACGAAGATGAGCTACATATTTAAAATAACGCTCATAAATCCACATGAGCTACCGGCTCGTCCTTTTTTCTCGAAAGGGTCATGATTATTAACACAGTCCCTCTTGGCGGTGCCGTCACCCGCGG
The DNA here is from genome assembly GCF_000499745.2 of Eimeria mitis. Classification (NCBI taxonomy): domain Eukaryota; phylum Apicomplexa; class Conoidasida; order Eucoccidiorida; family Eimeriidae; genus Eimeria; species Eimeria mitis. The sequence continues at coordinate 1,181 of NW_024015314.1, read as the reverse complement.
GCACATCTCCAGTCTCCCTGGCCTGCACACAGTATCTGCCATCACGCATAGCGGCTCTAGCCCAAACTACTGCTAGGCGTCCAACGCAAGTCATCATTGCCGCTCTTTCTTACCATGTATGGCCCTGCGCATATGATGCCTCACAATTTGGTGAAATCGTTTGTACTGTCCTTCTCTGTCTCAAACATGCACAACACGGCACCGACGCACCACGGCACAGTAGAAACAAACGGAGAAATCGCCACTAAAGAAAAACAAACTATTACGCCCACTCGCACGGCAACTCTACTCATATGCACAAATGTATATGCTCATCCATACATGCCATCCGACAGCATGAACTTCCGCAGCCTCCCAAATCTTCAACAGCAAATGCGTTTGCTACCGCTGCCGTACTTCCTGGCGAAAACGGCTGCCAGTCGCTATGGCGGCAAAGGCTTCACCAAACAACGGCAATACACGCGCACACGGAACTTGCATAGGCCGACAATGGGCAAACCAGCAAGTCTCACAGCACTCGGCCGAACACTGCATATGCTCCTTTCCGCATTCAGACCTGGTTCCATGCAGCGTCCATGAGCAAAGCGCAACCTTAATGGCAGCTGTAGAACAATACATCTAGCTGCATGTTTTGCTCGTGCCGAACCGTTTGTGGGAAGAGCAACGAGAACCAGAAGTAACGAGGACTTTTGGGGAACGTCGCATAGGTGCAAGGCGAAAGCCTGTCTCTTCAGTGGCCCTAGTGCGTTAGAGTGCGCTGACCAGTTTGCCGCAGTGCGCCGCGCTAAGACACACCAGTAAAATACTGTCAAGCTGCTCCGCCTCGGACCGAAAAACACCTCAACGTAGCCCGTCAGACCAGCATCAACCGCTCGCACCATGCTTCCTGCGTTCTCTTGTTTCCAAAGACTTGCGAGCTCCCGTTTCTTCTTGACCCCCAACTCCTCACAACTGCAAGCACGCACGTACACGTTCATAGTACTATCAATAGATCTGAAGCGTAGCAGCACGCATGACCGCACCGACCAAAATTGGTTCGTCTCAGAGGGCGTACTGCCTGCGCAAGGCAGCGCGCGACCGCTATGCCTGGCCAAGGGGTTATGCACAAACAAAAAAACTGCATGCCCTACGGGGCTCACGCAATCAAGTCCTCTAGCTCTCTCCTGAGCGCTGAGCATAGT
>NW_024015313.1:0-5200 GCF_000499745.2 Eimeria mitis | reverse complement strand
GCGCGCTCCTGAGCAGTGCTCTTCTCGTTATCGGTCTCTTTGCCCTCAACTTCTAAGCGTCGTCAACCCTGAGCTGAGCTGAGCAATAAGCAGCCCATAACCAGCCCATATACAGTCTGTTATATGGGCCAGTTGAGACTCCGTGGGATTTGTTTGCCAGCCTGGTCATCCTATTAAAACATTTTGAACTGACACAACTCCTCAGATGGGTATGGTTTTATAAACTTGTCCTTCATTGATGTACTGCGTCTGTGAGATATTGCGCCGTCTCGAATCACTGCAGTCTAGATCGCCATAAAGCCGACAACTCGGCGGCTTTGTGCAAAATATTTGCACAGTATTGGGTTAGCAGGATGTTCTGTAGTTGTAAAGAACGACCTATGAAAGGTACATGGTATTTCTACCTTACTGATAGCTATTCTGAAGTTTCACTCTAGAGGCCCTTTGAAATCGCTAGCTAAGTGGACGTGGCTAAGCCCCTGCACTGTTACAAATTATTCGCATAGTCTTCGGCAAATGTAGCTGGCAGGGATGGTGAACAGAACGGCAACCAAGAGACAACAAACATGACCCTGCAACTGAAAAAGTAGAGATAAATCTGTGTGTGATCTGGGCATGGAACAACCGGGAAACAAAATGCTGGCAAATCCAACCATGGAGCAGTCTGAGGATGAGGTGGTGTGCTTTATACTTTAACAGCTAGCTTATATATCAACTAATCGTACAGCATAATAATATGTTAGAAATCTTTAGAACGAACCGTGAATTAGTACCCCATTATCATTTCATTTCACTCGAATTCCGCGAGTTCCCATGAGCTTTCCTGAAATCTCACCATCCATACCTTCAGTAACTTTATGTTGGCATTACTCTGTGGTGCCGGCGAGCTGAAGAGTAATGCTGTTACTTGTTTATCTACCTATATATCTACCTACCTAGATCAGGGAGGAGGGGAAGCAGCTCCCTCTGATGTGCAGCACCCAGCGCTGCAGCTTCTCCGTCATAGACAACATCATAACCACATGACCGAACAGCATACGCTCGCCAGGCCATAAGTGGCCAGTATCTAAGTATATGTAGATGTATTCACCTACTTTAGACAGACCCATGATACATGCAAAACGCATTACTGTCACCTGTGTCGCTGTATTCATGAACAATGCTCGCCTTGAGGGGGCACACAGGCTGAGACCTCAACACAAAACCTCAGGAAGCTTGAATATCTAGGTAATTCTTTTCTCTGGTGCCAGTGGCATTTCAAGGGGCCCTCTGAACAATCAATAACTACACATAATGCAACAATTAGGGTTATTTGTCCTTGTTAAAGGTAATCGTAAGCCGCACAAGATTGCGGGGTCGTCANAATGCAACAATTAGGGTTATTTGTCCTTGTTAAAGGTAATCGTAAGCCGCACAAGATTGCGGGGTCGTCAGGAGAAGTCTTATTAGCGGATTATTCTCAACTACTCAAGCACAACAGCCTAACTACGGTCATAAGAATAAGAGGGCAAGACGCTGACGCTGATCTGATAGACACTGCAGCGGCTTCAGGTGCATCTCCCCCACCGGCAACATCATATCACATCGATGTTCACCCTTGTTGCTCCGTTGTTAACAGAATACACAAACGAGCAATTAAATATTTCGATGAGGCTAAGAAATATAGTACAGAAAGGCATATAATTAGTAAGAGATCATCTAGCGTGTGCAGATCCATGAATGTTGTAAGCCGGTCTGAAGTAATTCTCGTTTTTCTAGTTATCTGCACACCGGCTCATGCGTATGAGTGCAACTTTATCTGTGTAATGATTGGCTACCTTGTTAGTAAATACATTAAAAATGACGTTTTTTATGCTTGCATGCATAACTAAGCCCCCTTTAATGCATCCACTGTGGGGCTGCCTTCTATTAGGAGTTGAGTTACAGTAAGGTGTGTAACCGTAGCGCTGGGGGTTGGTGCGGTGGCTGGTGGCTCAATTCCAAATAAAAAGGCTCAAAAATATTTTAAAGAGAAATTTTTTNATTGCTCAGGGGAGCTTTGCGGATGCCAACGGTCAAGGCAGAACAACATTCCAGAATGTTCGCACAAGTAACGGTACTGTAACTGGGCTGACTGAGTTAGGTAGGTTGCAACAAGCTCTGCAGTGAACCTTCAACTGGCCGTTTCCTATGCCGTCCAGGGATAGCTGCACTACCCTTCTAGCCACGGTCCTCGATATTAGGCGGTGACTCATGCAAGCTGTAATATAGTCGAAATACTTACGAAAATACTAGTGTCTCAAACCTTCCTTCTAGTGTCGAGGCCTGCTGGGCACACCGCCACGAGGGCCTGGGCCTGGTTCAGAAATGAGGCGGGTTTGTCATTAGTGCTCCTTGCTGTCACCCCTGTTGCAAGGCAACCCCACATGAAATCATCCCCGATCTTCCTTCTTCTGGATGCAATAACACTGTAGAGAGTTGTTAAACATTTACGTGGCCCATTGGAACCAGCCGGCGTGCAAGTAGAAATACAAAGAGCAACTTCGAACAGACCAGGCTAGATCCCTAAGCAGCAAGAAGTGTCACACATAGTGGCGCTAACAGTTCAAAAGCCAGTTTCTCATATCAATTTTATAGTAATTAGATGAAACAGTGAAAGAGCACTGCGTTAACCTGAGTTTCGAATGTTGCTTCTACATTCCGCAGGAGATGCCAAACACTGCACGGTTGAAATTAACAAATTTCGAAAACAAGTGGATCCGCAAGCAAACAACTACATGGAAAGTGATGAGGGGAATCCAGCAGAGGACCTTCAAAGCTTCCTGTCAACGGGGTGCGAAGATCTCAAGGCGGGGTCATATACACACATTGTTGTAGGTCCAGCGGTAGATTCCATCTCCCGACAGCCCTATACAATGCGCCTAACGGTTACTCGTCGAGTACGAATAACTTCTGGTTGTACCACAAGGATCAATGAGGAAAGGTAGCGAGCTGGGTCGCTTGTTACAGGATGCTACCGACGACACTAAAACGCTTGTCATTTCAGCCACGCGGGCATCCGAACAAACGCGGACAGCAATGACCTGCGAAGAAGCCGTTGACCTGTGGAAAAAAGGATATTCAGCCTTTTCGTACGTACGCCTAAAGGACGTCGGACCTCTATTTCGCTTCGCCTCTTCATTGTTTTAGCGCAACAAGTCACAGGAGGTGAAGCCTTCTGTGTGTCGTTTCAGGGGCGAATACCCTGCAGTGTTCAACGAAGCAAAGGAGCCATACACTAGGTCGAACGCTATACCTTTTGTCAGCTTATTGAGCGATAAGGCAGAGATCATTTACTGCGGCACCCCAAAAGGTTGTGACACGGAAAGCATTATTTGCTATTTCAAGCCGTCAAGCATAGCTGAAGGAGCCCATCCTGTGAGGTGAGCGAAAAGGAGACTTTATGGCAGCTTCCCACGGCGACAGTGTATTATACTAGGACAAGAAATATAGGAGATGCCTTCTGCGAGGTGAAATACAAATTTGCACGGCGATCAAGCGCCCGATCCCGCGGGCTAAACAACAAGAAAAATTTTGTTTCTCCAGTTCAGAATTCTGTGAAGTCATCAATCGCAAAGGGGTACTTTACAGCAACTGCAGCACTTTAGCCGTGTTCCTGTTAAATTTCTGCAGTCGCCAGATGTGGCACAAGGTTGAAGAAGCTGGACGCATCAAGCCCTCGCTGGAGGCTCACGGTGGGCCAAGTTTGCATCGTTGGTACCTCAAATACACACAATACGAAGCAGCCAGAATGCTGTGGACTGTGGACCCCGCCGTTGTGTAAATGTGTCGTGTTGGCTTCGTCTGCAGGTGATGAGTATAAAGACCTTTTGGAAGCCGTCAATGCTGTGCGTACTGTCAAGGGGCTGGGCCTTCCCGGATTCACTGCTCCAGTGGAGACGGAGGATATGAAAAGGAGAGACACGATTAACGATGCCACACCTTATGAGAATGCATTGTATAACCTGACATGCGAAGAGATAAAGGATTCAACAATCCATCCAAATGTAAGCGTTTACTCGAACACCAACGACTCGCAGGGGAGTCTACCAAGTCCACTGAAGCTGGGCAAATCTGAAGCCCACACCCGCCCACCCACATACGCCGCAAGCAAAGCAGGAAAACACGGCAGCTAAGGTCCGAGCCAGCCGTGTAGCTCTCCCGAAAGTTGCACACCATCTGGATTGAGTGGGTGATGCGTGCTGCTGCAATCGATGAGCAGGTTGCTCAAGGATACACTCTCATCTACGCCATTAACGAAGGGGAAGATCCCCCAACAGCGGAAGAAGCAGTCGAATTCTGGAAGAGCGGATTCACTAAGCTTGGGTCAGCACACATCCCGCACTAGCAGAGAACAGTTTCAGAGTATCCGTAGCGCAGATTGTACAGTCAACGGACGTGTTGACTCATGAGGAGGACGTGTAAACGAAAACTCTGTGAATGCCACTTGCAATGCGTCAAGCGAAGAGCCACTTTTGTTTCAGCTTTATACACCAGCAACTTTCCGAATCCCCACAAGCTCTCATTGCTATATGCTTGATGTCGCCTGCAGCACCGACGTTCCACCGGCTTTTACTGTAAAAAAGTCCCAACGCACTGAAGGAATTGACGGCACAATCTACTACGACAACGCAGTTGCAGGTTTCGCTTCTATGATGGTTGATGGCACCCGCGAGATGAGGTGCTATAACGCTACGGGCTGTGACAATGCAGCTGTTATCTGCTTCCTTTCAGAGCCGACCTTGGTGGAAAATCGCCAACCCATCAGGTGAGCGTTGAAACTTGCCGAATAAACTCTACGGCAAAACAACTCCCACCCTTGTGTGTATACCTTTGATGCTGTCAACATAAACTTGAGACCGCCCAGTAATCCGACGTATCTGGATCCACTGTTCTGTTTTTTGGTGTACCGATATGCTTGTAGATACATACTGTCCGAGCACTTGTGCTATCTACCCACATTCTGATCCCGTAAATTGTTGATAAGTGAGCTGAGTCTGTCTAAGAGTAGAGAGCATTGGCCTCACGCCCAATCATGCAGGCACCCATGCGGTAGAGCGATGTGACGTTTTGTATGTATACAGCGAAGACACATGGAATAAGATTTTGGCGCTCCAGAACGGAGAAGGTGACGAGAGTGATGACAAGGAGGCTGAACTCGCAAAACGCGGTATGGAGCCGC
>NW_024015312.1:0-5203 GCF_000499745.2 Eimeria mitis | reverse complement strand
TCTGTTCTCGCACCTACCCGTGGAGAACACAAACCGCCGATTGTTCATGCTATATCCAGAGACTATCTTTAAAGAAGGAGGTGCACGACTAAACGAACTGCAGTGGCGAAAATAATTCATGTGAGAAGCTTAATCCGATATTCAGCGTTTCATTCGTATTCCTGTTTCTCGCTTAGCACTCCCCCTTCCCTGCGATGCCCGAAGGATATGGTATAATTTTCCAATTAATTGCCGACCTAGCATTCCCTAGCATCCGCTATGTGTGATACGTACTTCCTGGCGCACGATTATCGAGTTCGGCCGCAGTGTACGTCCTCTGGCTATGCCTTCAACTCACCACCCTAGCCCATAATGCTGGCACATTCCCAAAAAGACAGGGATATACCTTGAGCCTCATGAACCAGGCGCATGCTTGCGCATCTGCCGTGAAACCAACAAGCCCGTACGCGAGTCCGCATGCAGATGCCACATAGCTTATTGTACTTCACGCTGAACCGAAATCACAACGCTTTCATGTGGCTTTGGAAGCAGCCGTATTGCCTGATGTGTGGCAAGTCAGCATCGCTGCATTGTTCTTCAGTTACTTACATGCCAAGGCCACGTAGGCGATTCGCATCTCATCCACCCATCAGGTTCAATGGTATTCTTGCATGGCAAATCGCAGCTAAAGATGTGCTGGTAGGCTGAAAAAAAGCTTGTATACATGTGTAGCTGCATCATGTCGCAATTGATCATTATACTTCAAAGAACCAGCAAATGTATGCCAGACGCCTCGGTGCACCCAAGCAACTAATCGTGCAATCGGCTCGTAAGATTTGACACGCCTTCTGATGCGCAGCCCTTCCGAACCGCCACACTGTTAGGCAGTTGCTCATACTTCAAGCCTACGTATGCCAAAACATAGCACAGTCGCACAGCAGACAGTCGGCATTCGCCCATACTGTTCCAGCAGACAAGTCGAATATCGCTGTAACAAACATTTCCTTCCAATCCGCCACCATGCCCTGCTGATAGCCAATGCACTTTTAACCGTGGACACACTTCGCGAAATACTCGGCTACTTGAAAAGCGCTACAGCCACACGGGTTCGCGCAGTGGCTTGGGAACGTAGTACGAATACGAGATGTACTGTCTGATAAACGACAATACCCAAACGACACGGTGGTTTCCCATCTGGATTCGTGGACCACATATTTGTCGACCAGCCCGAAGAACTTAATTTCGCAGGATTGACAGACTACAATGGAAAATTTCAAGGAACGCATTATGTGGCGGAGTGCTGAAGGTCCACTTTTCCGTGATGTCTTGCCAACTTCTCGCTGTAAAGGCCGACTGCTTGCAACACGAGAAAGACTAGGGACGAAACCTCAATGCCTCCCCAATTCTCAAAGAAATAGTCCGAGCGAAAGACTTTAGAGCGCAACAGTACAGCCTGATGAACAACGTTCTGGCGCTGGCAGAATATGTGTTCTGTGCATTCCTTTGTCAAGCCCGAGCGGAGATCAATCCGCGATTCCTCTTATTGTAAATAACTCAAGCGACAACTGGTGGAGCTAAGGCAACAATTTCTTAACAGCCCGCCACTTAGAGCCGTTTATGATTGAGTCGGTCCATCACTGCCGCACAACTACAGCACAGCACCCAGCTGTCAAGTAGTCCCCACATTGATGCGCGCGAATAGCCCCTTTTACGCACTTCCTAAAAATCACGTCAGCACGTATCCCCTCTCCTCGCGTACATCTCCGTGGCACGCATTCGCCACTCCAACGTTCAACAAGACATGTTAAATACGAGCAAAAGCAACAGACAGTGTTGTAGTAAGGTGTTTCTACACGAAATGCTCACTCGGTAATTTAGAAATAATTCCCTACACGCCGCTTGCATTTGGCTATGCAGAAAAAGGCCATCAGCAGTCGAAAACCTTCAATTCGGTTATCATGCTCCCAATTTATAGTTTAGACTTACAACCTGGTTTAATTGCTCTGCCGCGGCGAACCCCTCTATATCTATCCATGCAACAGTAAACGTCTCCTGCACGCTGTCAGCTGAGACTTTCAGAAGGCTGCACCGTAGCAGTCTCGCAGTGCCAACAAGCGCGCCACCGCAGTGGCGCGCTTGTTGGATTCCCTGAACGCATTCTCACCACCCCACACCTAGGAGAAACCAACGGCAACTCTGGCGAACTGAAGCAAAATTGTGGCTATCTAATCAACCAACCAGAAAGGGCAATCGCAGCTTGTCTCCACTGTTTCCAAATTAAGCATACGATCTGATACGATTCATTTACGGGCTTTTAATGCACTCCTGCCTATGATCATTCCCAAATCCGTCAGTTACTCGCATTTATTCAGACCTATACGCTTCCCGGTCTCGCACGCAGACAAGACCAGCAAATGGTGTTTCAAAGAAAGCGCAAAGGAACTTTTGTTTACGCATTTGCCTTCCCTCCCGGGTAGAGCCAATAGAATGAGGTCGCAGTGCATGACGTTATCAAGCAGGTGGATAGCTTCGCTCGAACTACAAATCATCCGGAGAAATAGCAGTCAGCCGTACTATCTGGTGTGTGGTGCCTTCCTTTCTCCACTGTACTCAATTGCATTTGCATTCGCTGCTCCACCCCGGTGGTTCACATTTGCTCTCCCGTCTTACTTCACGCAAGCAGCAAGCTAACATCAAAATACAGCCGCTGACCCGGTACATGCTGAGCAGTCTACTTTGTAGCATCGCCATTTGAATGCGTAGGCCAAGAATAATTGCCCTGCATTCTAAGGCATGTGACGCCTACCACGGAAGCAGCTTCAAGATGACGCATACATTCTTAAGCATGAAGTCGAACTTTCCATGCAGCATAAACCTGTTAAAAGTTTGTCAGGTCCACGTCAGTAGCGCGACGTTGCGTTATTGGTCTACCTTGCTTTTCGGATTAATTTGCGTGCACATATCAAAATAAATTTGTGCCTGCCTATGTAATTGGCGTGCTGTGTCCAACGTCAGTAAGTTTTGAAGCGAGTGGGATTGTCAGTTCCGTAAGAAGTGCCACATTCCTTCTAATCTTAGCACAGACGACAAAGTCGGTATAAAACCGCACTGCGTATGCGACAAGCTTCCCACGGGTCAGAAAGAAGGACCTCGTTAAGGCGATTGGTTTTCCTTCCTTAGTGGGTATGCAGGTTAACGTTGGGCGCAAAAGCTTTCACAGGCGCAGGCAACACAAACGTATGCCGCCCCACCAATATAGAGCGTGTTGCTTGTGGCAAGCTGACCGAGCATTCCATGTGAGTGGGCAGGACAGTTTCACACTTAGGTTCCCCTAACACAAAGACACGCGCCTGCATAAGCTCTTTTCTGGCTAGCCTTTAGAGCCTTTATCAACAACATCGAAAGACTTGAGCCAAATAATACACGAATGCAATCAAGCCCACCTGCGGCAACCAACAAACGAAAGTTTCGTGGCACCTATCCCTGCACAGACACAATCCACTGCTTAGGGGTTCAAGAAAGTTCGTCCTTTCAGCGTGTAAGCTACATTCGCACTTCCTGTGTACGAAGTTTGTGAATTTGCAAACATGTAATACTGGGAATCATAGGCACGTAATTGCTGCATCGTGCAGCTAGATCAATTTTTCCGGATCCCTAGTTTTCAGCAAACCTTGCAAGTCGGAAAGACAGACAATTGCGCGTTTGCCCGTAGAATTTGCATCCTGGAATTGTAGATGTGTTGGTCTTCGATCTCGACAAACTGACCACGTTATGCAGCATCATCTGCGTGCACAGCTGTACATCTGTGCGCAGAAGAGAAACATTTTGCAGCACACCGTTTCACCGAGTGTAAAACCTTCCAAACTAACTGCCCATATCAAACGCAATGCAATATGTACGCGAGCGTCAAGATTCTACCTAATGGCTGCGCCGTGGCAAGCTGCTGAAAACAACGAGGCTGAATGTTAGGCCAGTCAGGTGCAGAACATTCGCATTGTGCTAGCGGGCCAAACGAGCTTGTGTATATGTAGCTGCTGTTCACGCACAGCTAGAACAAAGTGGAGCCTTAGCATGGTTGCGCCCACCGCACAAACGGTGACACGCTCTAATCCTTGTGAATACCGCCATGTGCCTCCAGGTCACAGTCCGACATGCCCATTTACAACAGTCCCAAGTGGAATAAATCCGCGCTGCGTAGCATTACACAATGCAACAGCAGCTGTGCTTAAAACATTGACAGTCTAGTAGGCGAAAATGATCACTGCACAAAAGTAGTATGTTTCTGACGAGCCATAACAAGGACGCATCCACGGATTTGCGTGCAATATCATCGACGAGTGAATTACAACTTTCAGCTATTTATCTGCTTTGTGCGCTGAGTGGGAAAACTCTGGGCTGAGACAGAAACAGACACGAAATCCAAGTCTATTCAAACTTGGTCGTGCGGTTTTCTAATGCCTGTGCAGGATCTGCTTAACCAATACGTAATCCCAATTACACAGAGCATCTGTCCATGCGCATCTTCAACGACACATTTGTGCCACAACGTATAACACAGAGGAGGCAGACTAGTCACCAAGTATGTATGCATCATAGAAGCCGCCAAAGTTGTAAGGCATCCAACTAAACAATGTGTGCTTCCCCACCGCTCGGCAATCAACCTAAGAGATGGCAAGCGTCGTAGAAACCGGGGCTTCAACCGGGACGCGGAAAAAACCAGGTGTAAGAGCTGCAGTCGCACAGTTGCACAGACTCCCATTCCTTTTTGAAAGCTTTCAGTCTGCAGTATCTTATCCAGTTCCATGGCAAACCTATTTAAGCTGGGCAAGTTGTTGCACTTCTGCGCAGAGTCTGGCTTGCCACACCCCGGTTTCTCCACAAAATGTTTAAATCCGCCGAACTTCCGTCGACGGTCGACACCAAAAATGCGCAAAGCTGAATTCCCCTGCTTGCTTTTACTCAAAGACTCCCCCACCCTCCTATAATGCACAATCGATACCTGGGGACAGCACCTTAGAGCTAATGAAAGTTCCCTTGGCTACTGATTATTTGCTCGACACTGTTTATGAATTCGCCGCTAAACGAGGTCTCAAGCACATTTTCTAATGGTTGATGTGAGCAAATTATGAGCAATTCCAATGAGCGTTTTGCCCTTTGCCTTCCAGTTGCACAATCGCCCAGCATGGCTTGGATGTAAGCAGCTGCAGGCAACATCGGAAGCTTA
>NW_024015311.1:10000-20551 GCF_000499745.2 Eimeria mitis | reverse complement strand
CCACGGAACCTGTCGCAAAGTCTGGTGCGTACCAGGGGCCAGTCCGTCATATCAATTCCTGATCGGATTAAGAAATTCCACTGCTTAACGGCTCGGCCCGTTAAATATGTCCGTATCAGTAATCCCCATTGGTCCTCCGCGATCTTCATTTCTCGAAATTCCTGCTCCGCTAGGCTCAGAAAGGTCCGCATATCGGGCCCGGCTTCAGTTGCTGCAATTTTCGTTCGGAACATTAGATCTGCTCCTGATTCACTCTGATTCCTCACACCTCCTCCGGTTCCTTCCCGATCGACCCTCATTTGTCGGAATGACAATAGGTAGCTTGTAGTGCTAGTGCACTACACTACCAGCCCGCCTGGATGAATGGGCGATGTGCGCTGCTAAACCGTAAGCCCTAAACCCTAAACCCTTAACCCTTAACCCTTAACCCTAAACCCTAAAGTATAAATATTTTGAGGCCCGTAGGTTTCAGTTTGATGGCGGGTAGAAATACAGAAGAAACCTGAAAACCGAGCAGAGGCTACAGACCGAGTGAGACAGGAGAGACCTGCTCAGCGCCTCACGCAGTGGGCTTGTTATGACTGCTTTCTTTGGTGTATTTGTATTAAATAATTAATAATTATTTATTAAACAATTAAGAAGTTTAATGGAGGGAAATTCTCCATACATCTTCACGGGCTGCCACACCGTTGCGGGCTCGGCTGCTGCAACACTACCAACGACAGCGGACCAATGAACGCCAACGGATGTCCTGGTGTTTCCTTGAGATAACCTAGCTCAATTTACATTAAAACCAAATGAAAATGATTCATTAAAAGAGGAATTATTCCTCTTTTTATTATTTTTCCCCTTCATTTTTGTAGAGAGAACAAACAATACAAGTCGGCCTCGAGGGGCCCTCGCCCACTGCAACGCCGGTTTCAGCACAGCCGCTGCAGCAGCAGCATTTGCTTCACAGGAGCAGCACTTGTTTATTATTTAATAGATCGGCTAATTAATTTCTCAGGGAGACTAACAACAGCACCAGCAGCAGCGACAGCAGCAGCACGTGACCGTCGTGCGTGTCGAGCCGGCCTTCTGCCTTTTCTCGATTCGTCTTTCCGTTTTACTCTCTGTGTTTTTTTTTGTAATTTCTCTGGATATGTTCAGCAGGGCATTTTGGTTTTTGCATATGAACGCCTCCTAGACCCTGCGGCACGAGCGTTCGGGAAACAGCAGCAGCAGCAACATCAGCAGCACCAACAGCAGCAGAAGCAACAGTACCAACAATTTGCTGCTGCTCTTCTGGAGGCCCAGCAAACGCCCTTTTTCAAATCCTTCCTTGTCAACTTCAGTATCATTGGCCTGGACAGCGCAGACTGCTGCAGGCATCAGCAGCAGCAGCAGCAGCAGTTGTAGCAGCACCAGCAGCGGTAACCGCGGGCGTCGTCCAGACGCCTCCAGCTGCAGCAGTTTCACCCGTATCCGCAGCATTACTAAGCCGAAGCACCTATACACTCGTTCGCTGCGGCAGCTGCAGCAGCAGAAGCAGCAGCACGATCTGGCCGCTATGGTGCGTAGTTGTTTTGATTCGAAGGTACTGACCTCGTCTTCATCTTCTTCTTCTCTCTGCTCAGACGACGGTTATGCATATGCTCGGGGGGCCCATGAGGGGCCCCCAACCAATAGTAGTGATGCTTCTCCTGCTGTGCTTCCGATGACAGAAGATGACTTTGTGCTGCTGGATCGTCTCGAGAGACGTGTAGATGCACAGAGTTTTGCAACTGTCTTAAAGGCTTATTTAATAGTACGCAACAGGATTGCTGCTATCAGGGCAGATAAAGAATTCAAAAAGAGGCAGCTGAGCCTCCCGCGCAGCAGCGTGGGTGATGGGGTCCACCGTAAGAGCCTCCGAGGAGCCCCTGATATAGGTACTGCAGCAACTGCTGCAGCAGCACAGCAGCAACTGCTGAAGAAATGCAGCAGCCGAGTGGCCCTGACAAAGGCCCACCGACAGCGGAGAGGGTCGGGGGGGAGCTTTGAGGATAAAGGGGAAGATGCAGATAAGCAGAAGCTGCATCGCATGCGCCGATTGTGGTTGTTTAGGAGGAACAGTCGCGATGAGCAGCAGCTCAATAGCAACAGCAACAGCAGCCCAGCAGCAGCAGCAGCAACAACAGCAGGAGAGTATCCTAAGAGTATGAAGGCATGGGAGGCACGGAGCAGCGATCTGCTGGAGCAGCGTTTGTCCTTTCTTGGTTGTCGTTCTTTGGTTTCTGTTGGTGATGGAAATTGTCAGTTTAGATCTTGCTCATTAAATTTATTTGGTTGTGAAGATTTTCATATGTTTGTTCGACGACAGGCAGTTGAGCAGATGCGTATACACCGTGAGGTGTATGCGGTATTCTTTGAGGGGCCACGTGAATTTAATTGTTATTTAAAAGATATGAGCAGGAGTGGGACTTGGGGGGATGAATTATCTCTTCGAGCCACTGCTGATGCTTTTTGTTGTTCTATACACCTCATTACATCTACTGACAGCAGCTGGTATTTGCGTTATGACCCTGAAGAAGACGGAAAGAAAATACAACCAAAAAAACATGTATTCCTTACATATATCTCTCCTATTCATTATAATGCATTTGCACTCAAAGACAATAGACATAGAGATTAACTAAAACAAATAACACACAAATAAATAAAACGCTAAAGCCAACTGCTGCTGCTGCTCAGTGCTGCTGGTTACTGCTGCTGTTGATAGCCGCTGCTGCTGGGTGCTGCTGGAGCAGCAGCAAACTGCAACAACACTGCTTCAGCAATACGCCAAAGGAAGCGGAACAAGGTGCACAGACACCGCAGCTAACAAACCAACTTTATATTTCTTTTTTTTTTCGTTCTAAACAGCTGCATGTACACCGAAAACCGAACAGGGAGGAGCGGCACCACCTGTGTCGGTTGTGTGAGCACAACCGACACAGATGCTGCCGCTTCTCCTGTCGCAGCAGCAGCTGCTGCTGCTGCAGCGAACGGCTGCTCTTACTGCTGCTGCTGCTATTGCTGCTGCTGCTCTGAAGTGCAGCAAAATGTCGTTTGCTATCCACCCACCTAGCTAGCTAGCTAGCTATAGCTAGCTAGCTAGCTATCTAGCTAATTATACAGACGTCCTACGGATCATATGTGACGGCAAAAATGTTTGAATTGAAATGGTTGGGGAGGCAACAAATAAAGAAGAAAACTACAGCAACAGAAAGAAGAGAAACAAAAGGCCCCCCACGATATGAAAAAGCAGGGGATCTGCTGTACGCAGCACCACCACCTCTTGTTGCTGCTGCATACAGCATTTGTTCTTTCTGGCGGATGCAGCATTTGTTCTTTCTGCTGCATGCAGCGCTTCCTCTCTTTGCTGCATGCAAGCAGTTGTTGTTGTGTTTGTTGCATGCAGGAGCAGCCGCATGCATGCATTTGTTGTATCTTAAGGCGTTTGCAGGGTGGTGAGGCCCTTATAGAGGAGGCCGAGGCCAGACAGATTCGAACACATATTCGGATCCCCCACCATCCCAATCGAACGCACAGCCAGCAACGGTACTCTAAGAACAGCAGCAGCAGCAGCAGCAGCAGCAGCAGAACACATCTCAACCAAAAACGAAACGGGGCCGGAAGGTAGCGGCAGCAGCAGCAGAGCAGCAGCAGCGGCGCATGCAACCAGCAGCTCAGAAGCAGCCCACAAGCGCGCAGCATCCTCATCAACAGCAACAGCAGCATCCACCGCAGCAGCAGCAGCGACAGCAGCATCCGCCGCAGCAGCAGCAGCAACATCAGCACCACCCTCCATCACAGCAGCAGCATCCACCCCAGCAGCAGCATCTAGCCCAGCAGCACCATCAACAGCAGCAGCACCATCAACAGCAGCAGCACCATCAACAGCAGCAGCACCATCAACAGCAGCAGCACCATGCACAGCAGCAGCACCATCAACAGCAGCAGCACCATCAACAGCAGCAGCATAAGGATGAAGATTTGTGTTGTGCGTAGACTTACTGTTTGAGTACAACATGAAATTCTCCTGGAAATCTTCCCTCTGCTATATTTGCAACATTCGGCAGAAATTCCTGCAGCCGCAGCAGCAGCAGCTCATCAGGTAGCTGCTGCTGCGAGCTCCACTGCAGCGCCAAACACAAGTCCGCGCAGTCACTCGTCTTCAACTCACTACCACCACCACCACCAGCTGCTGCTGCTGCTGCTGCTGCTGCTGTTGATGGGGCAGCAGCTTCCGCTGATGTGGAGCAAGCGTCGGCTGCTTCTGCTCCTGCTGCTGTTGCTGCTGCTGAGGAGGAAGCATCTCCTGTTGCTGCTGCTCCTTCGGCACCGCATTCACTGGCCGGGGCGCTGCTGAGTGCATCCTGCTGCTGCTGTTGCTGTTGCTGCTGCTGCTGCTGCTGCTGCTGCTTGTTGCCTGTTTTTAATTCATGTAGGATTCTAAAGGCGCAGCAGTCGGCGTGCCGCTCGCGGTACTGCTTTCGCACCCGCAAACCACAACCCAAAGACGCGTGGCGACAGCTTACAAACTTCTGCATATTCCGGTACCTACACACAAACCCTAAACCCTAAACCCTGAATCGTAAGCCCGTGTTCAGCTGCTGCAGCAGCAGCCGCAGCAACAGCAGTTGCAGCAGCAACTTAAGGAGCAGCAGCAGCAGCAGCGGCTGCTGCTGCTGCTGCTGCAAAAGGGTGAGGCAGAGAGACACTTTGTGTGTGAGGTGTACCTGCAGCGAGGTTCGTGCTGCTGCAGCAGCTCCTCAATACCGCGGACCCTGCAGCCGGAGAGATAATGCTGGCAGCAGCGGACGGCGGGGTTGAAGCGGCAGCGGTTCTCATGAAGGGAAGCCTGCAGAAAAACAAATACAAAAAAGAAGAAAACAACTTTGCGCTGCTGCTGCATGCGGCTGCTGCTGCTGCATGCTGCTGCTGCATCGCAGAATGGAACTGCCACAGGAGTTGCTGCTGCGGTTGCTGCTATAGTGCCCGATGTAGATACATGTGCAGCAGCAACAGCAGCACAAGCAACAGCAGCAGCAGCAGCAGAAACTGCAGCAATAGCAGCAGCAACAACCGCACGAACAGCAGCAGCGAAAACGGAATCACAATCAGCAGCAGCATAGCCAACGTCGCAGCAGCAGAAACAGCACCTCAACCAGCTGCAGCACAACCACCACCACAAGCAGCAGTACCAGAACTAGCAGCAGCAGGAGCGCTACTACCAGCAGCGCTGCCACCACCACAACCAGCAGCAGCAGCAGCAACAGGAGCGGAACAAGCAGCAGCAGCAGCAGCAGCAGCAGGAGGTGTGCGTAGGTACCTCTCTGCGCAGCACAGGGGTGCTGCACCCCGCGTCTCTGAATCTACAGAAGATGAGGACGGAGGGGCAGGAGGCCTCGTGCTGCTCAACCGAAGCCAAAGGGCCCTCCACCATACAACCCCCCTCATAACCCAAACAACGCACACGCAATGCACGAGCCTGCACACATTGATAGATTGATACATATATATATATATATATATATATATATATATATATATATATATATATATATATATATATATATATATAAGAGAAGCGGAAGTGTCGGTGGAAATGTAAATCAAAGAGAAATGCAAATGCCGACAAGAAATAGAATGAAAGGGAGGCAGAGAGATAGAGATAGCAGCAGCTGATACAAAAACAAATATAACCAAGGCATAGAGAGCGGCGGAGACAGAGAGAGGAGAGGATGCACAGACAGAGAAAGAGGAGTGCGGGAGGATCTCCCGTTAGTTACATATCCCAGCGTCGCAGCTGATGCTGTGCATGCTGCAGCACTTGCTGTTGCATGCGCTGCTGTGTGTGCTGCTGCATGCGCTGCTGTGTGCTGCTGCATGCGTCTGCTTTTGCTGACCCTTGCTGACTTCTCTCCTGAGACGGTGCTGATGCCGAGCCCAGCATTAGCAGATCTGCAGAGGGGACAGGCAGTGTTTTGTTGATGTATGATGCGGGTGGTGATGTGGCTGTATAGACAGTGGAGACAGAAGGCGTGACCGCAGCGCGTGCTGCAGTTTGCTGCACCGTCATAACAAATGGGGCAGCGAAGATCTTCAGGCACTTCTTCTATAAATGTACGACGCACAGGAACCAGAGTACCCAGAAAACCAGAGGGAATAGCTGCGGTATCATCGCCTGTTGATGCTGTTGTTGTTGCTGCTCCCGCTGCTGTTCCTGCTGCTGATGACGATGATGATGCTCCTACGGGTGCTGCCGAGGAAGACGAAGATGAACCGTCGCCAGCTGCTGTTGCAGCGGCAACAGTGGTCGGACCACCCATGGGGGTTGTCCTGCTGCTGCTGCTGCTGCTGCTGCTGCTGCTAGTGTCTTCGCTGCTGTCGCTGCTGCTGCTACAGGAAGGGCTGCTGCTGCTGTTGCTGCTTGTGTCCACTCTCTCCCTCTTGCTGTGCTGACAGCAATACCAGTAAATCAGTAGCTGCTCTCTACGTTGCTGCTGTGGAGGTGGTTGAGGTGTATGTACAACTGGAACGCAGCTTGTCTGCCGATGTGCATAGGATTTGCCTTTGTGATGAGCATCACAAACCAAAAGAAAAGGAATAGAGGAAATGAAAAGATCAGAGCGATTGCAGTGGGGTCCTGAGCTGCCTGGGCTGGTGGGTGGTGTACATACACCACAACACCTCGCTGCTCGTGTTGCAATAGCAGCAACAAC
This sequence comes from Eimeria mitis, assembly GCF_000499745.2. Classification (NCBI taxonomy): domain Eukaryota; phylum Apicomplexa; class Conoidasida; order Eucoccidiorida; family Eimeriidae; genus Eimeria; species Eimeria mitis. Next base: position 13,823 of record NW_024015311.1, on the reverse strand, counting down.
AATTGCTACAGCTGCTGTGTGCGCTGAAAACTCCACAAATAACCGTTTATATAAATTTATAATTATTTTTGATTATAGATAAATGAATTTAAGAATAAAAGAGGAGGCAGAGAAAACGGAGAGAGCAGCAAGCCGTGGGGTGTTGACAACACCCCCCACCGTTCTAGTGTGTTGCTGCTGCTGCTGCTGCGGTTGTGGTTGCTGTTCTTGTTGTTGTTGTTGTTGTTGCTGCCTTGATCCATCTACCTTTTATAAATATCAATTTCTATTACTTTCGGTGTTTTCATTTAATTTGTTTCTCTAGCTGCGCAGCTGCAGCAGCGGCAGCGCTGCACCCCCCAGGGCTACGGTTGTTTGTCTTGTTCTCTGTACGTTTCCCTCCACCTAAAACAGTAAAAATGATAGCAATTTATTGTTGTTATATTTATTTCTGTTGATACTTTCGTTATTTCAGCTAGTGGTTAGGAGCAGCAAACTGCTGCAGGCTTGCTGCCCTATGATCCTCTCGCGGCCCGGGGGCCCAACAACATATGTAGAGGGGAGAGAAGCGGGGGCCGAGAGCACACACTGACTCCCAACCCTAGCAGCAGCAGCAGCAGTATCAGCAGTAGCAGTGACAGCAGCAGCAGCAGTAGTAGCAGTCGCAGCAACAGGAAAAGGAACAGTATCAGCAACAGCAACAGCAAGACTGCGGTAGTTGCAGCTCCTAGCAGCAGCACCCAAAGAGGGTTCAGCCTCTGCCTCTAGGCTGACAGCTTAGCTTAGTGTCCGCAGGGGGCTCTGCGTAACAGCAGCAGACGTAGAAACAACAGAGACAGCAGCAACATAAACAGTAACAGCAGCAGCAGCAGCAGCACAATCGAAGCGGGTGCGGCGGCCTGCCCATTGCTGCTGTGAGCTGTGCGCGGTTGTATGGCGCTGGGTCGTTGTGTTTCTTATTTATTTATTTGTTTGTTATTTATAAGTTGAATCTTCTCTCTAGCGTTGTTTACGACGCATAAAGAAGAAGAATAAGAAACGAATATAGTCTGTCTAGGCACTGTCTGCTGTACCCCCGGCCCGTAAAAAAACAAAAGTGCAGCAGCGTTAGATGATGGGGCCGGCTGCATCATCTGCTGCGCAGTTAGGTGTACATACACCCCAAACGCATGCAACGAAAACGCATCCTGCAGCTCGTACTAGGGTGTCCATACACCCCAGACCACTCCATTTCTGCTGCTTCTTCTGCAGCAGCAGAAGAGACACAGAGCAGGAACTGCACTGCTGCAGGAGCACCGAAACTAGCAGCGGTGCTACAGGCTACAGCAGCAGCAGCAGCAACGGCTGCAGCCATGAAGCTTAACAGCACTCATCTAGCTGCGGCGTTCGCATTGTGGTGAGGAAATTCTTCTTGCTGATGAGGCCGACCAAGACACCGCAGCGTGACAGCAAGCAAACCCTTTAAACAGACGCAGCAGCAGCAGCAGCAGCAGCAGCAGCAAACCCACAATAAATGAACACTAATAGTCAACTGTATCACCAGCAACAGCAGCAGCAGCAGCAGCACGAAAGTGGCAGCAGCAGCAGCAGATGCTTACTCGCACTGCAGCAGACCGAAAAGCCGATAGACCTGCAAGAGAGGAGTGTGGGGTGGCAGCTGCAGCACCTCCTCATCAACAAGCAACGAGAGGTCAACGTACACCTGAACACCAGCAGCAGTACCTTGCCTTGCTGCTGCAGCTGCTGCTGCTGCTACGTCTTCTGCTGCATCTGCTTCTGCTGCTGTCGTGGCGAGCTCTGTTGGATGGGAGACGCCCGTCAGCCGCTGCAGTTCCACTGAAGAAGCCCCAGCGTACGAGCTGCTGCTGCCTGCAGCAGATGATCCCCTCCCCTTTGCTGCAGTTGCTGTTGCTGCTGCTGCTGTTGCCGATGGTGTTGCTGCTGCTGCTGAGATGCGCAGACGCCCGTCTGCTGCCACATGCAGCAGCGGGAGAGACTGTAGAAGATTCCCTTCTCCATCAAGAACAAGGAGACAGACTGCAGACCTAACAGCCCCCTCTCGTTGCTGCTGCTGTTGCTGCTGCAGCTGTTGCTGTTGTGTTGCAACAGCAGCTGCTGACGAGCGGAAGGCATGAAAGGAGACAAGCGTGTGGGCATGGACTAGAGGATGCTGCAGCTGCAGCAGCTGCTGCAGCAGCGACCGCAGCTGCCATGCATGCATGTAGCCACAGAGACGTCTGCTGCTGCGCGAGAGAACCACCGGAAACCCATGAAAGGCGCAGCTGCAAGCAACACACACAACTGCCGCTCCTGTTAGTGCTGCTGCTGCTAGTGCTGCTGCTCGTGCTGCTGCTGCTAATGGTGCTGCTGCTTGTGCCACTGCCACTGTTAGTGCTGCTGCTGCTGCTGCTGGGTATGCTGAAAGATGCATTGCTCGGGCTGTTGTGTTTCTGCTGCCGGTGTCGATCTCTGATTCGGCTGGGTGCCGCATCGTTGTCTCTCTACTGCTAGAATTAGGGTTTGGGGTTTAGGGTTTAGGGCTTGGCGGACTTGTCTGCTAAGGCCTTGAGGCCGGCTAGGGTGGGGGTTTCGTCTATGGAGAGAAGCTGCAGGTCGCGGGTCATCGCTTCAGCAGCAGTCAGCCCATCGAAGCAGACCTGCAATTCAGGTGTACGTACACCGCAGACAAACCGACGCAACAATAAACAGCCAACAACAAGCAGCAGCAGCTGTACAGCTAGCTGCACGGAGGCCAGTATGCATAGCAGCAGAAGCAGCAGCGCCAGCAGCAGCAGCAACAGCACGAGCAGGAAGTGCCTTCGCCTTTCCCTCCCTATCTACCTTGCCTTCCTGCTGCTGCTGCTGCTGCTGCTGCTTCTACGATCATCACAATCAATGCAATACAAATTTCTATGTTACATTATATTTGTTAGTTTTATAATAAACCACCAACCTGTGTTTCATGAAAGAAGTACGGCAGCTTCTTTAGTCGAATGAGGGCGGCATAGAAACCCCCCTGCTGTGTTTGTGCACTGAGGAGTTTTGCTATAGCAAGAGAAAGAAGAAAAGGTAATGCTAGAGCTGCTGATGTCTTTGTTACTTCTATTATTATTACTATCAGCGCGATGTTTGTCTGGGTTACACCACCAAGGAAAGATACAGCCCCTACTAATGCATACGCCCCAGGGCTTGCTGCTGCTGTAGCAGCAGATGCTCCACCAGCACCAGCAGCAGCAGCAGCAGCAGCAGCAGTAGCAGCAGAAGTAACAGGATATGCAATAGAAGGAACAGAAGTAACCGCAAACAAAGAACGTAAACGCAGCATTAATAAACCCATCAGACGGCCGTATGACGCCCCAATCTGCAACACACGAAACCCTAAACCCTAAACCCTAAACCCTAAACCCTAAACCCTAGGCTGCCCAAGACACACAACAAACGCCACCACCCCGAATAGAATACGCATGCTTGCAGCCAGCGGGAGACACAAACTAAACACTAAACCCTAAACCCTAAACCCTTAGTCTCCAGGAATAAACCAACAAAAAACCAGCCACCTCAGAATATCCCCAAACCCTAGACCCTAAGAGATAAACAAACGAGCCGAAGTCTCTCCCAAAACCCCCAAACTCCAAACCCTAAACCCTTCACCCTTCTCTCTAAACCCTAAACCCTAAACCCTAGACTTACAGTCAATGCTGGGATGAAGATGCCTGCTGGCATCATCAGGCCAAAGGAGAAGACCGTTAGAATCGTCTTAAAGAACAAAACACAGCAGAGTTCCAATGCTAAGCTGCCGTCTACTCTGTACGCGTCGGAGGGGGCGGGGCCCTGAATGCTGCTG
>NW_024015311.1:0-5000 GCF_000499745.2 Eimeria mitis | reverse complement strand
TTATACACTTAAAAATATGTTTATATTTATATTTCAGTAATACCTGGGATTATAGAAGTCTGACGCTCAATTCTTTCTCAGTGAGCTAAATAATATGCTGCTAGCAAACGTCTGTCTAGGCTAACTTTGAGGTGTATAGGCAGCTGCTCAGGTGTACCGGCAACTTCGAATTACGCTGTCCTTCTTCAGGTGTATCTCCACCTCAGCGAACACGCGAAATTAACTCCTCAAATTCATTCCCTGTTGTTTTGTTGTGGCCAGGCCATTCACCACGTCCTTCCTCTGCACAGGCAGCCCAAACAGCATACATAATAGAAGTAATACACTTAGCATGTATCAACGCCTGCAGCTGAAACTATGTATGCGGCAGTTAAGGAGTACAGGCACCAGAGAGGAACGGTGGAGGGGCTTGAAGCCAACACTCTTCACTTCCTCACTTCTTTAGATGTTGCATGCTGTGCTGTCTGCTGGCGGGACCAAAGATGCGTTGTAGCTATACTCGAGCAGTTCTGCCTAGCTTGCTGCAGCTAGCTATCTATCTATCTATCTAGCCAGCTAGCTGCAGCTAGCTAGCCACAGCCAGAGATCTCGCTGAGTGAAGCAGCGCATGCAGGCAGAGACAGCAGGCTTACTCAAAGCCCCGATAGGCGGCAGTATGAACCATGGCTTTATTTCTGTGTTCTCACTGCATGCATGCAGGTGGGCTGTGCTGCAGCAACAGCAGCAACTGCTGCTGCTGCTGCGAGCTACCGGCTGCCTCTTGCACCAGAGAGAGGCCCGTCAGCGCTGCATTGGGGCTGCCATAAGAAGCGGAGCGAAGCGACCACAGTAGCTACTGCATGCCCTGCATCTTCAGCAGCCTCATCTGCCTCTGCATGCAATTACATCACCCTCTGCATGCAGCTGCATCTAAATAACAGCAGCAGCAGCTGCATCTTTCTTTGCGTAAGAATGAGAAGTATCAACGGCCAAAGGCCTGAGAGGGCAGGTGCTTACCCTAAGGTGTAAGTACACCGCCGCTATATATTTTCAGGTGTACGAACAGCCCGCATGCATACATGCAGTGCGGTGCCTCCACCACCCATCGGTCTTCACTAGCAAACCCTCTTGCTTTTCCTTAACTCCCTAACCTTCAACTGCATACACTCGCTCGCATGCATTCGTAGACTGTAGAGAAAACCCACACTTGCTCAATCGCCTAAGCTGCATGCAGTGCTTGCATGCTGTGTTTGTGAGGGCGTCAGCACCACACAACAGCTCCAGGTGTATGTACACCTGAAGGGTCAGCTAAATACTATGCCTAAAGTAGTGTATACCTGCAGCTGTTCTATACGCGCGCAACAGCAAAAGGAGCAGCAGCAGCAGCAAGAGAAGCAGCAGCAGCAATAGCTGCATCGGTAGCAAAGAAAAAGACACAAATGAATGACCAAGCATACAGTCGGCGACCTGAGGCGCGAACAAATGCCAAGAAAACTCAAAGAGGAACAAACATTACCAACTAAACGAGCGGCAACCGCTGCAGCAGCTGTAGCAGCTGCAGCTGCGGCAGCTGCAGCTGCTGCTGCAGCCGCTACAGGTTCTGCTGCAGCCGCTGCAGGTGAAGGTGCAGCAGCAGCCGCAGCCGCTGCAGGCGAAGGTGCAGCGGCAGCAGCCCAAGTATAGAGTGCGGACAGCACTGGCTACTGCTGGCGCAGTTGCTGCTGCTGCTGCTGCAGCAGCAACCGCTGAAGGTCTGCTGCAGCAGCCGCTATTGCGCTGTACATACAGTGCATGCCGTCAAGCTGAGACGCACAGCGGTGTCCCTCTTATGCCTCTGTCCCTCCCTCGCGCCTAGTGCAGGGGAGGCGGCGGTGTCGAGACACCCCAAGTATCTGCGTCTCATTTCAGCAGCAGAAGAAGAAGCAGCAGCAGCACAAGCTGCCATGGCTTGCCCTGCGGCCAGCTGCTTCTGCTGCAGCAGCAGCACGGCCCTCATGATGTACCTGAGGACGGCGAGCGCGCCTCGACAGCAAGAGGAATCCCGGGGGCAGCAGCAGCAGCAGCAGAAGCATCAGCAGCTGTTACTGCTGCTGCTGCTGCTGCTGTCGTTTGCTGCACTCAGTAGCCGAATCTGCTGCCCAGCGTATCGAACTCCCCAGCAGCTCCCACCGACCGCGATGGCTGCTGCTGCTGCTGCTGCTCCTGCTGTCGCTGCATTGCAGCAGGAATAGCAACATGTGCACCGCGCTGCTGCGGCAAGGGGGCCGGCACGGTGTCTAGGCTCGCCTGGATCTTGATGACAGGCAGCATTTCTGAGTCAGCAGCAAAAGAAGACGGTGAAGGAGGTGCTGCTGCTGCTGCTGCTGCGGCTGCTGCTGCTGCTGCTGCTTTCAGCGTGGTGGGCGCCCTCTTCCGTTCAATCGGTGCACTAAAGGGGGAGGCCCTGTACGACTTGTAGGGGGCGACACTCGCGCTGCTTCTTGCTGCCGCTGCTGCTGCTGCTGCTGCTGCTCCTGCTGCTGCTGCTGCGGCTGTTGCTGCTGCTGTGCTTCCGAACTGCCGACGCCGCGCCAGAGAAGTGTTTATTCTGCTCCCGGCATAGGTGGTTGCTGCAGGTCTCCTCAGTTGCAGTCGCCCGCCAGCAAGCCGTCTAGTTCCCGCTGCAGGCGCGGGTGCACCTGCTGCAGCACCCCGATAGTAGGTGCTGCTGCCGACGCGGCTGCGGCGTGCTGCTGCTGTTTTGAAAGCAGCAGCAGATTTCAGTGTCTCTACCGCCTGTTGGTGAGGCGTGCGGACCCTTGGCCCTCTTCTTGTTGCTGCTGTAGCAGCAAGGGCCTTAGAAGCAGCGCTCCGGGGTGTCGCACGAGCAGCAGCAGCAGCAGCAGCAGCAGCACTCAGCCGCCCTCGATACTGCGCCGTTCGGGGCACCAAGAACGCCCCTCTACGGCCACTGACACCTGTCCTCCGCCTAAGTGCAGCAGGAGTCATGTTCTGCTGCTGCTGCTGCTGTTGCTGTGGCCTCTTCGCCTGCTGCTGCTGCTGCTGCTGCGGTCGCCGAGGAGCAATCAGCGCATCAAGAGGCAAGTTTATCTTGTCCTCTACTGTGAGGTTGCGGTTTTTCTGCTGCTGCTGCTGCTGCTGCTGTTGCTGCGGCCTTGGGCTATACTTGTTCTGCTGCTGCTGCATCGGCCTCTGATTAAACCTCACCTGCTGCTGCTGCTGCTGCTGCTGCTGCTTCAGCGGCCGCTTGAAAAGGCCGCCCCTCCTGTTAGTACGCTGAGGCGCTGCTCCCTTCTGGGGGCTGTTGACGGCGGGGCCTCTGGAGCCCGCGGAGGGGCCCCTGGGTCCTCTCCGCTGCATCTTGATGAGCTCATCAAGAGAGCAGCCAATCTTTGCCTGCACGTCCATGTTGCCGACTTTGTTGCTGCTGCTGTCGCTGCTGCTGCTGCTACGGCTACTGCTGCTACTTTGTTTGGTTGCTGCAATGCAGCAAGTGCTGCAGGCTCCCTTGAGATCTGGTCTGAGAGACAGCAGAAACAGTCACCAGGCACCCCTCCCCGCTTCCTTAACCCAGAAACACAAAAACCCCACCCTAGTTCAGTGTTGCAGACACCTCAGACACGGCAGTCCCTTCGAACGGCGCGCAGAAGCAAGACAGAGCGATGATGCGGTGGACAGGCAGCAGAGAGACGTGCGAAGAAGTAGCAGCAGCAGTTGCTAAGACCCCCGCTAGTGCTGCTGCTGCTGCGGTGGCGGCGGCGACTGCGGAGCAGCACCCCGGGGAGCTGCAGTGCGGGACGCGTGCAACAACTCAGAGACGTTCAGACGGAGTGTAAGTGGCTATACGAGGGAAGGAGGGAGAAAGAGGAGCCAGCGGTTCCAGGAGCGGCTGCTGCGGCAGCAGCCGCAACAGCAGCAGCAGCGGCGGTCGCCGCCCAGGGCGCTGCTCCTGCTGCTGCTGCTGCTACCATGGAGGCCGAGCCACTTCAGCTAAGGGACGAAGAAAACGTTCAAGAGATGCTCACGGGCTTAAGAGAATAGACGGAGCTGAAGCCGGATGACGTGGGCTGCAACGCTGCAGCGGAGCGGCCGTTAGAGAGGAGAGGCGAGGAGGACTGGGGGTGGCAGAGGGGAGAACAGAAATGCAGAAAGAAAATGCTGCTCCCGCCGCTTTCTCTTTGATGTACTATACTCCAGTAGTCATCAACTGCAAGCTCAGCACCGCAGCGTCTCGGATGCGGTGTCAATACACCTGAATTGCAAAAGACGCCGCAAGCCGCGAGGCCCTTCGATCTGCCGCTTTCAAGAGCCCCTCCAGTTAATAATCCTTTTTCTTTGTCCAGAGAAATAAATAATCCATAAAGGTAAAGAAAACACAAAGCAGAAACTCTCATCACCACGCCAGCCGCTCACTGTATAGACACCCGTACAACCCGCCGTAGCGGCTTCCGCTGGAGGCAGCAGGTGCAGCCAGCAACTGCGGCCGCTGCACGGGGGCGGCTATATCTTGTGCTTCCCATGAAATATTTAACTTGTTAAATAATAAATTAAATTTAGTTTGCCCCTAAAAAAGGAGTCAACGCGGCAGAACGCCGCGGCATTCGCTAACGGCCACAGGCAGCAGCACTTGTTGCTCGGGCGAACGTACTACCACAAGTTAACAGCCCCACAGACAACCGGCAGGCTTCTTAAACTTCTTTAGCATTCTCTATCACGTTGCAGTGCGGAGTGAAGCAGGCAGAAATAAGAACAGCGGCCTCGGCCCCCCCCAACCCCCTCGCAAAACGCAGACACAGGCAACACGGGCGGGCCCACATACAAAACATTAGTGTAGCAGACAAACCAAATAAAGCGTCTTTCTAAAGGTGCAGGAGTGTAGAGGATGATCCAGAAGGGGGAAGGGTTGTGGCGGGGGAGACGGCGAACGGCTAAGCAGCGGGCGTAGATAGATAAGTGTAACGCTGGTTCTCCGGCCTTAACCTGACCGGAGACGAGCCGCAATGAAGGCAAAGACTTAAAGT
>NW_024015310.1:0-5224 GCF_000499745.2 Eimeria mitis | reverse complement strand
TATGTAAACGCAGGAAGTAACCAACGATGGGTAGGACGAAATTGCATGAGCCGGGGGTCTGTCGGCGGAGGTAGCTCATCTATGTGCTCCTGGAATACACAAAGTAGCTCTTACAGTAGCTTTACAGTTGCCTGCAGCATCGCCTCCCTTTTGGTGTAGTTTTAGGCCATTGCCAATATCAGGCCTGCAGAAACTTGACTCCAGGGCGGAGCGAGCTCGGGGGCACCCGACGAAAACCGCCGGTTAGCATGTCAATGATATTTGCTGCCGCCGTCGGAAATGCCGAAAAGGAAAGGACTAGATGCAACTCACGTCACCATTTGGTAGTCAGCGAAGCGACCGATAAATGATTAAACAACAATCTAGACTGAACTCGCCCTCAGAAGGCAAAAATTTAAGTTAGCTGTGCTCAACACAGCACCAGCAACAACCGGATCAACGGCGGCACCCCTGTATGCGGTACTTACATCGCCGTGCGCGCGTCTAGAGGAACAGACGTTCCACGACATCTACCCTTCAACATACCACCTGCAGAACAGCATAAATGCAATTGTGTCTGCTGACTCCACAACATCCACAAATTCTCGTGATCTCCTTACCTGCGTATGCGAGTTCCCCGGGCTCCCACGGATGCCATCCGCGTGCCCTACAACATTACCGCACAGACAGGGGCCGAAGACGACGTTGCAAGTATCACTCCCCCCAAGAGAAGTTCGTTCCGACTTGTAGATCTGTGTCACTTGTTGAACTATATCGCATGGGTGGCCAGAATGACACGCATCATTAGCTAGGAAACGATTTAGGAGTGGCAGCAACAAAGACATTCACGCACACAATCGACAAAGGGTTCCCAACGGCCACTCTTTAATCCAGTTTTCAGTGCTGGAAAATCCGTTCGTCTAACAGCTAGCTAGTACACAGAAGTTGCAAGCAAGACCAGAATGATAATTTGGCGACAATCTGAAGGCTAGCTTGACTATGCTGTAGTACTGTTAACTGCTGCATGCGCATTCACAGCAACGTTCTAGTGCATATTGCATCCAAACATCGGCACACCCTTCTATGTCTGCGTGGCCTCAACATTAGTTACTGTTGACCGCCGTCTACGAAAATAATCACCCCTTCTCAAAATCATAGCGCACTAGCTGGGCGAGAAGCTCACCATCATCCGTCCTTCAACACAAGCTGACGCAGCAATCCCCTGCATAACTGCAGCTCATTGAGGAACATTTAAGCTGTGTCACGCAAACGCTCCAATACTAAATGGCTTTCTTACAGAAAGCTGCCAGAGCTTTCTTCCCAAAACGTTGGGGCCCGGCGGTGTAGTGTAGGAGCTGCCCGCTCCAGAAAATAGCAAATGCAGTAACATTGAACACCAGATTGCGGGCACGTGTACAAACGGATGATGCATCCGATATCCAAGTGCAGGGCGCTTTGCCACTCTGTTGCGAGAGGGCTCCGTGCTACAGATACACACGCATGCGTTTGCTACGCAGTCGTGGTAAAACGGGCATTCGAAGTTTTACAACGCACCCAAATCCTCTCATGTTCTCTCAAAAATGCAAAGGAATGCATCGATGAAGGAAACATATGTGTTAACGTGCCGCAGGCCATCGCATAGCATGCACGGACCGTGGGACCCAACGGCTTCCATGACCCGTGCTTCTCGCAAAGGCATTGTGGCCACGTAAAAGGTTGGTTACCAAATGAACACTGGCGTCGAGAAGCTGGCTCAAAGAGGCAGCTGGTCCTAGGAAATAGCTTAGTATATCCGGCCATAAAACGTCCCCACCACCTAGCGATTTCCGGGCAGCTCGTACACAGGTATATTCGCACAACCATGATATCCAGTCTTGGAAGGTGACGCTCAAGCTACACAACTGATATGAGCCGCCGACATACCCCCTAAAACAATGCAGATGATGTACAGTGAGAATAACTTTGTTCGCATTTGCCCAGAGCTGAAGTGATAGCATGCTGCTAAGTGCACGTGCGGGTAGCCTTTCAAAAATATGCTTTAGAAACAGTTTCGAAGAAAATTCCTACCGGTTTGCTGAGACATTTGCGGGCAGATTAATCTAGCCCCAGGCTCCAGGTCAACGTGACTCTGTTCATATAGTTCGGCTCCACTATGCACAGACAACTTGGCACCGGTGATATACGTTTGCAGCAGGAGCGCTTCACATGTGACAATAGGACAAAAGGCGCACGAATCAAGTACATGCACCTTTCGGGAGCCAAACCGTCGACGGAGTGGAGACACGACACACGAAATGCGTACGTCCTTAAGAACAAGCAATTCAGCTGATGCATTACGCCCTACAGCTCCGCGTGAAATATCAGTCACCTCCGCATGCAATTACGTGGCATGTATACTCGCATTTGAACTCCCTACCGAAATTCGCGGTTCGCAAAGCACAAGTACGACCGCTTGCATAGTACCAATAACGTCAGTCGATGTAAAACGTCATATTGACTAGTCAGCTAACAAAACGGAGAACATACACTGTTTAACTCAAACATCCCTGCTTCTTGAAGCTTTTTCGAGGACGCGTGTCTAGTTGGCTATAAAACATGTCACTGCATGAAACTTTAGAGCCTGCGCACCACCTGTAACATTGGAATGCTGCTCATCACGATTGACGGCGTCCGATCAGCAATGTACCAGTATCTAGCAGTGAAAAACAAGAAGAAGCAAAGCGAAACCGTCATCCTACCATTGGGGGCCATGACAAGTCCTGCAACAGCAGCTGTAATACGCAAGACGCCACAACTGCAGAAAATCCATAGTGCAAAGCCACAAACAGCAGAGAATTGTCAACACACCACTAAAGAATATGAAGGGTCGCGCGCTGGCATCGATTATGTCCCCAACTGTCGGCTGGCTTCTGCTTTGCGATGATGGGGCTTCTCCGTCACTGGGTATAATGGCATGTCGACGCCCACCCTCTATCCTCCTCTTGCAAGTAAGCGAATGACGAAAATGCTAGTCCTTGTCTGAGTTGCTAAAGCAGTTGTATACTGTGGTGGTAGCATGGCATACTTATTGGAGGTAATTTGAACAATATGAAGGCATCTTGGAAAACATTTTTGCGCGATACTTTCCTTTTCACTTTCATCCAATACTCAACACGAGCAGTTGGTGATCTCCATGAACGGTCTTGACGCTGGCTGTGGTGTTTCTCGACAGGCCTTCGCAATATTGTTGCGTGAGACCCTACACCAGGCATAGGTGCCTCGTAGAACCACAGCTTTCCCAGAGCGTCCAGAGTGGAAAATCGAAGAACGTGACGCGACGAACTCTCTGCGTGGTGTGCCACCCAACCGCTGACTGCGCGGTGCAAAGCCATAATAAAAATGGCTGTGGGGAGGAAGTGAATGCCTTCCAAATTGTAGGCCTATTAAATACTTATCGATTATCCGTGAAAGAAAAACGTCGCGCGAACAGATCGAAAGATTCCCGAGTGTGCATCACAAAACACATCGCCCCGCACAGGCGACTGTTTCAAACGTAAGCTTCCGCCACTTTCAAGTAGTGTACAAGTTGCTGTCCTTATATAGTTTACTTTAGACAATTCCGCCACAAGCTAACAACAGCCGTGCACCTGCATTCGTAACTACGCAAAAATTACCAGCGCTTCCGGATATTTTCAATTCAAGTCAAATACACTTACAAGCAAAGGAAAAGGCTTTAAAACGTGGCTCAAACACTTTAACAGCTATTTTTCTCTTCGAGACTAGAGTAAACGACATTTTGCTGGTTACACTGTTGTCTCTGCTGGCGATTGGCGATGCCCTTCCTAGGAATCATAAACTGACTTCCTGTCCAAGCTCAGGTGACCTATGGTGATGGGTACTTTGGATTTGCCAAAGGTAAATAAAATGCTGTTTCCCATGCGCAGCTGACATCGTTATCCTTAGTGTGAAGAAGAGTGAAGGGCTGTACCTGGGAACAATTACTCCTGTCAAAGAATCACCAACGAAAGCAACTTGCGCAACAAGCTCCGCAGCTACTGAAAATATATCAGAAAATGTCTAGGCGACGTGAAGTCAGTATCGAGGGAACGGAGCAAGCATCATGCAAGCCGTTGAGTATCTTCTTTTAATCTGGAGACAAAGAAACAGGATTGAAGCTGTGGCGTATGCCCTGCGTACATGACGTCCCTGTGTTAATTCTTGGAGTAACCAAATATCAAAACGTCGCCCACAAGGCCCAGAAGACAAAGTAGGAAATAGCAAAAGCAACGGTCACATACCTACACGAACATTGCGCTACATGTTGTATAGGCCCCACAACCTACTGTACCTGCCCGAACCGATATCGACAGCAAAGATATTCTTAGACTGGATGCGGTCCTGCGTAACGTCGCAGAGCCGTTTAGGGCGCAGTGGAGATGTGCGGGGTTTCAAGCACTAAACCGCCTCAGTAGGTCAAGCCGAGGTAACCGTTAAACCGCATTGGAGCCTTTTTGTCAGTCGGGAAGACATGTGCTGCTTAGGAAGTAGGGGTCTGCGGAGGGACAGCTATTTCTCTTGGCGTTGGCTAGTCAACCACCAGTGGCCAGAAACTCACAGACTTCAGTCGTGCAAACGCAAATATTGCGTGAGGTGAATTGCTTATCCACGTTTTTCTGATGGCGCATCGGTATCAATAGCTTCCCAAGTTTTTTCCAGTGTGAGAAGCCCCGTATGCGGCTGCTCACCTCTATCCAGCATCTCTGCCAGAAGCTGTTTCCAACAAAAGCTCCATACCACCAGCGGTTCAGTTACAGCAATGCCACCGGAAAGGTTCAATGTCCTTATGCACGAAATCACGAAAGATGCCACTATCGTTCATCTTGCTCAAAAAGAGTTGTCGCCGCATCAGAACCTAGCTTAAGAGTTCGCCAGCAACCATTCAGTATGACGAATCCCGTCGATCCACAACTTGATGCATGAAACACACGTTCTGCTTGGAGCGCCTTACCGACCCATTCAAACACATTCAAAAACAACTTCGAACACAGGTCCAAAGTGGCTGCGTTTAGGTACGATGCTACCAAGTCACTAATTCACCGACTGCGTACTGTTTAAAATAAGCTTCATGCTTCTCCGCCTGCGTCGCCACCAGTGTATGACAAAGTGCTCCTGGCTGAATTTACCTTGAGGTCCGATCACGCACGCTCAGGAGCAATGCCCCGCCATACAACACCAAGCAGAGCCGAAACACATAAATTTGATGTGA
>NW_024015309.1:0-5224 GCF_000499745.2 Eimeria mitis | reverse complement strand
GAATCGCCTCACGACACAGCGGGGGACCCTGTAGCACAGAAAAGGAAAGAGCACCCTGCGTATTTACATATTGTACACATGCATGAAGTCGACTGGAGCGAAGAACAATTGCTTCTACAGAGGGCCCGAGTTAATCTCCGAACACGAAACAATAGAGGAGGGGTGCTTCTTGCAGTTGGAACTTTTCATTGGGACTGCGCCGCCGCTCTTGTGGTGGCGTGCCTACAGGAGCCGCTGACAGCGAGGACTGTGAAAGAACCTCGAGTGAGAATATACTGGGAGGTTTGGTTTGCTTGTGAAGCATCCAAAGCATTTTCGTTGCATATTATATATGCATCCTCCCCAGGGCACAGGTATAAGATGGCTCGAAACCCTTGGCTGCAAGGAGTGCAACGTATCTGCCCGAGTGGAGTTCTTGGGCAACCCCTTCTACATAGAAGCAAAGTAATTTGCTGTCTATGAAGCCGGCATTAGGCATCTGGCAAGCTTCTGCTTTCCGTGTTCAGGAGTGAAGGCCTGTGGGATTTGCTCAACTTCAAGCGTGAAGTAGGGCGTGTCTTGCCTTCATATTTTCGAGCTCTGAAATGGACTTAACTAAACTTCTTGTTGCAATATAGGGTCCTAATTTATGAATACTGCTTTGTATATATGTAGTTTGAACGTCTGGGGAATATGCATTTTTACACTGCATCTATACAAACGTCAATATACCCTTGTTGTAGACTACACAAGGGAACTCCCTCCTGTTCCTTTTCTTCGCCGCACCGTCCAACCTGCACGTTGGACTGGGTGAAAAGTAAATCATACGGGGAGGAACTGCCACAGTTTTGAACATTTCGGACGAACCCCCTATTGCTGGCTAGAGGACCAGGTATGCGTTTAATATTCGTCAACAGTGTTAGTGCATGCAGTAAAGGAGGCTTGGTTGTGCTTGCATACGGGGTTTCCATGCAACACTAGCTGCAACAATTTGGGTTGCAAATCGTACCAGGCCGCAACGTCTCCCGCGCCCCCGGACCCCTGAGCTTCTGGGCCCAGGCCATCTGGGGGCTTCAGGAGATGTCAGAGACAAAGAAAAGACCCCCGAGCTGCAGTGGCAACTGTCCCCTTGCGTGCAGTGTAAAGGCCTGCATCATGAAGTAGTTCCTCTTGGATTACCGTGCCGCATAACATTCAGAATTCACAATTTTCAAGTGTTCGAGGTCACCTGAACGACACTTTCGTGGCGTCACTGAGGCTTGCCGAAACTTAGGTTTCACTGCATTCTACGCAAAAGGCATTTCGAGTTGCAACATTGTAAAAGATTGAAGACATCTCGCTGCGGAACCTGCGCGGACTCGTGACGCGGAAACAACCGTTAAAATGCAAGAAACCGTTAATATACAAACAAAATAATATATTGGTGTTATTATGTTTGTTGTTCAACTAATAGAACGAGCGCTTTTGTTGACCGGCGAAGACCCCTGTTGAGGACGGGGCCCCCTCTATTACAAAAACGAACGGGACTGGCGATGTCACAGTCATCTCAGGCATTCGCTACGCAGACAGGTTAGGAACATGTAACATTGAACATGCTTTTAATTGTTTTTAATTGTTTTTAATTGTTTTTAATTGCTGTAAACTCTCCTTAACACCAGGTGTTCTGCTGTTACTGGATTGGACGTCTTGTGCATAACTGTGGCTGCATCGGTTATCCTATTCGGCGATCATTGCGTATGTTGTACAGATCAAATTTCCACATTTCAATCACAGCCATTCCTTTTAAATGTTTTCAGAGCCACTCATTCTGCAGGCTTGTATCGAAAATCAAGGCGGCAGCTGAACTATACAGACAACGGATCACGCGGAGGAGAACCGTTATTTGCACGCGTCGCCAACAAAAGTTAACTTGATTCCACCTGCAGTGAAAAGAGCAGAATAACATGCAATAAAGAACATCGGTGTACAGCGGGCGTTCCCTCTTGGGGTGTATGGGCACCTTCGTGCTTGTTTTGGGTATTGTATTTCCCGATTGCTGCGCTGCAGTTTCCGCTGACGGCACCGACGTGATCTGCGACGGCTTCTGAGAACAACTGCATTAAGCATGGGGACTGAAGAGGTGTCTCCCCCGTTTTTTCCATGGGAAAAAGCAGAAGGAGGGGCGGAAAAGCTCCGCACAGCGACAGCAGAACTTGAACGTCTGGGCTGGACGCCTGCAGACGGAGGGGAGTGGTTCGCGCACACGGCAAGTGGGTGGCTGTGCAACCCCAGTGAAAAAGTCTACTTTCACTCGGAAAGAAACATTCTGCTGCCTGCACAGCCGCAAGCTGCAGCAACTGAAGTAGCAGCAGCCAGCGAAGCTCTTACCGTAGATGCACACCAAGAGCGCGCTGAATGCTCCCAAGGCAACAACAGCACAGGAGAGATAGAAGAAGAAGAAGAAGAAGAAGAAGAAGGAGAAGAAGGTGATTTGCAGTCTGATGATGACTCAGACTTCATGCTGGATCTCGAGGATGACCTCGACGCGGCAACAGCGCAGAAGAAGGTGAAGAGCGAGCATCCCAGCAAACATAGTTTCACCTTCAGATAGAGACAGAATGAGCATATATAATATTATAATATTCTATGTATATATATTATATATGTATGATGTTTTATACATCTGCACTCTTCTTGCTGAGTTGTATTTCTGTCTCTTTGTATTACAAACACCGCCTTCAACCCCCCGTTTCTCTGTTGAACTGTAGGGATCGGCTGAAGGCAAGGATACATGCGAAGACAGATTCATCACCCGCGCAGGCCTCCCTCTGGGTTTCTTTGCCGGCAGCACTGAGGGCCTTTGCTATTTCTCTGCTATATATGACGGGCATGCGGGAACAGAGTGAGTGGAAACACAACACAGGAGACGAAATCTCTCCCTGTTCAGTATCGTTCAAAGTGTTTTCTCCTCAGAGGCAAAAGGACAATCTCCAGCTGTAGCTACAGATACAGCATTTGCATCTGCCTCTGTACTGGGGTGTACATGCCCGCAGGCATGAGGTGTACACACATAGGTGTGAAGGGGAGACGCTAGAAGCTGGTGCCTACCTACTATTATATATGATTTTTTGCGTTGTAGTTTTTGGCTTTCATTCTACTGTAATTGTTTTTCCTCCCTCTGTGAGCTAAAGGTTTAATTGTTTTTGCTGCGGTGTACGTACGGCTCGTGTTGCCAGTTGTGCAGACTACGCGACAGCGCATTTACACAAAAACCTTCTGAGTTGCTACCGCCAGGTCTACAGGACTGTGCAGGTGAGGAGGAAGCGAGCGAGCTAGACTAGCTAGCTAGTCTAGCTAGCTAGTCTAGCTAGCCAGAGCTCTGGGTATATTGTGCCGTTCGTCTTTGAGAGTTGGGGGTTTGCTGCTGCGGAGTTTGGGGCTCAGAGGAAGCGCGAGGAAGAGACAGCAGCTGGAAAGCAGCAGCGGCGACGGGATCAGAGGGGGAACATGCAGCTGCTGCAGCAGCTGAATAAAACAAACGAGCCGTTGCGACCAGAGGAGCAGCGGATGTCCGTCGAGGTCGAAGCCCTCGTCCGCAGCTGCTTCAGCGCTTTCTCAATCACTGACAAAAATTATCTCGGGCTAACATCCAACTCCCTCACACAAGACGGTGCGACGAAACCCCTTACATAATAGGCGGCGCTCTCACCAATGGCTAGCCAGGCAGCTAGCTGGCTAGTCAGCTAGCTGCCTCGTGATGCAGCTAGCTACCTCTTAGCTCCAAAGCCAGACAGTGCTCCCGAGGCAGATTTGCCTGTCGCTCTGGCGAGTGCGAGACTGGCGGGATGTTTATGCTGCTGCATTTGTTTGTTTGCCGCTGTTGCTTGCATGACTGACTGAAGCTCTCTTTGTGCAGAAATATGATATACTTCATTCTCCCTGTTCTTCGTTTCCCTTTCTTCTTTCTTTGCGTTTGTTCTTGCTTTTTACGTTTGCTCTTTTGTATATTTCTTTTTATTGTTGTTTGTTTTCCTGTGCGTCTTCATGTTTCCTGTTTCTGCCTTTCTGTTGCGCTTCTGCTGACCAGCGGGCTCCACTGCTTGCGTGGCGATCTTCTTCGGGCCTGACGAAGAAGGAGCTCTGAAACTGATTACAGCGCATGCAGGGGATTCACGAGCTGTTCTCTGTCGGTGTGTCTGTACACCCCGTTGCAGTATTGCTGCTTAAGGCTTTGCTTGCACACATACGGCTTCATTTCGAGTCCACAGCTGAGACATACACCCCAGCAACAGCAGCAAAAAATTACGTGGGTGGCTCCGAGCAACCTTCAGGTGTACGGACACCATAAATTGTTGTTGCATATCCATCGCTTTTTTAGTTTTTCCTTTCTTTGTTTTGTCTCTACAGAGACGGAGCTGCGCTGCGCCTGACGGAAGACCATAAGCCGAATACCCCCAGCGAAAAGAAACGCATCGAGGCCGCAGGGGGGCAGGTAAATAAAGCGAGATGGATCGGCTACACAGCTGCATGCATACGTGAACTCTGCATACTGTGTATGCATGCACCTATACAGGGACTGTCGTGCACAAAACATACGCAGGGGGTTCTGTATTTCATGTTTCAGTTAGCAGCACACCTCGGGCCTCCACAGGACTCGTTGGGACGATGCATGCCTCTGTAAAGAATATTTGGTGCCGTAAGAAGTGTAAAACTATGCACGGAGGCGACGACTGTCGTATCGTGCGGTGTACGCACACACGGCGCTGATTACCAACGGTCATCAGGCTGGGGCGTGTGCGCCTTTGTTGTGATTTTTTCTTTTGATTCACTTTCTTTTTCTGTGTTTCTGTTTCTAAGTGTGTTTCTTCTTCTTTTATGTTTATTTGTTTTTGCAGGTGGCGTCCATACAGGGGATCTGGCGAGTGCTTTCCTCAGACTCCCGCAGAAACCGCACATTTGGGCTTTCTACTGCTCGGGCTTTGGGGGACTCTGCACTCAAGAAGCCGAAACCACTGGTCATATCTCACCCCACGGTGCATGTGTACACGCTCCACTTCGACAGAGACGCGTTCCTGGTGAGCCGTTGCTTGCTCCTCATGGGCTGGTCGTCACTACCCCAGCTGCTGCTGTCGCTGCTTTTTTTCTTCATGCTGGTTGCACTGTTGTGTTGCTTACTCGATGAGGAGAAAATACGGAGAGGCAAGAAATCAACAGGGTAGCGGTGAAACGGTGTCTCCGCTTCGTTTTGCACGGAGCATATATATAT
>NW_024015308.1:0-5240 GCF_000499745.2 Eimeria mitis | reverse complement strand
TGTCCGTGATAGTTGTTCGGGCTAGCCATCTGACGGTCTGTTGTTCGCAGCATCTGCTTGTCATTATTGGAGGCGACTGTGCTGCTGGGCATCCTTGTTCATCTGCGTTATATTGCGTGCACCTTTGCGATGCAGTTTGGACTTGACCAAACACCAATTCGACACGACGTGTTGCGAAGCCAGCAGCATTGGCGTGCAGTTGGTACTGAACGTGCACTTGCTTTGGCTGTGCGGATAAAAATCAGCACTGTCTAAATAGAGGAGTATACAGAATAGGTGGAGGACAGCTAGGCGACCTGCGTGTGTGAGCACGATGATGCTGTGATTCTTTGGTTTTGCAGTTTGTGTACGCTGGTCTATTGCCGCAGTGTGTCTGAGCATTGGTTAGCTTTCCGACGCATGTGCTGGGGTGAGCAGAAAGTATGCAGGTCGAATCAAACGCGTGTTGTTTCCCCGTTGGGGGATATTGCTTTTGTGTGAGGTTTCCTGTAGCAGGGCTGGATTTGTATTTGCATGCGTGCAATTTGATAGAGGTACGGTGTGTACACGTGCGAGCTCGTCTTGGTTGAATTGTGATATTTTTTGTTGCTTGTGGGGCAGTGTTTGTTGCAACGCTGGCCTACTGTGACACCCTCTACTATACCTTATCGTATACTCACCAGGTACGGCCTGCATCGCCCAGTATGCATACATACTCAAACAGGTGTGCTGTTGGTGTCACGACGAAACGTGGATGAAGTTCGTGAACGCATTTGTAGAGCCATAGTGCGGCAAATCCTGATCATGCTGATTTGTACACCAAATAGGCTGGTTCCGTTGTGGATGGCGTGAGGCTTCGGAACGGTGGTCAGTCCGGCAATGGGCGCTGGTTCAGAAACGCTCCAAGCCTACTCGTTTGCTCGGCGACGTTGCAAGTGCACGCTGCGGTGAGAGGTGTTTGGCCGCAGATAAGTAAAGAATTTGCGCCCACTAACTCGTGAGAAAACGGCGGCGCATGGGCAGAAGAAGTATTGGTTTCCCTTATTTTGGTAGAGCTCGTTACCAGTGTCTTTGCAAGGCACATATTGGTATAAGAGCCTCAGCCTGTAACTTGACATTACGAATCGGGAGTGC
The DNA here is from genome assembly GCF_000499745.2 of Eimeria mitis. Classification (NCBI taxonomy): domain Eukaryota; phylum Apicomplexa; class Conoidasida; order Eucoccidiorida; family Eimeriidae; genus Eimeria; species Eimeria mitis. The sequence continues at coordinate 4,127 of NW_024015308.1, read as the reverse complement.
CACGTGAGGCCACTCTCAACTGTTGTAAACATGGTGGCTCGTGAATCTTCAAGCATCGTCCGTTTGTTGTTGGGCGTGTTGCCGGAAAACGGCAGGCGACATTCAAGCCGAGGGCGGTGGTGTACTCCAGTGCAGCTACACAGTCATGGCTGAGCGTCCGTGCAACATGTGTGCGCGTACGTAACTTCCCGATTTGGAGAGGCGAAGCATTTATCGTATGTTAGCACAGGCGATCTCAGGAAAGTGGTGAGGAAGCATATTTGCAGTGCAAAACGTGGTAGGTGGAAGCCGCGACCACGCGGTGATGTGTAACAAACTTAAAGTAGCATTGCTGACAGCATTGGTGACTCGCCTAGTCATGTATTATGGCAATTATTGTGAGGGAGAATGGGAATACCATGGGGCCAGGCTGTGACGGCCTCTACGGCCAAAACGCATTTTGCGAGCCCCGTATGGCGCTTGGACACAAGACTGCCAAATTTGTAGCTCATTGTGTAGCAATACAGCGACGCAAGAGGAAACAGAACTCCTAGCGGAGACGGAAGCTTCCCTTTTGGTCATATTAGATATGCCACTTCATTTTCAAGGCAGGCACAATATATAGATGGGTCACTCGTGTTCATTCGTGATGTCCATCTCGGCGGGGTATTACTGGCCAGTTTCCTTAATTTCCAGAGACGAACGTGAGGCGGGGAAGCCCAATCCCATTGGGGTATATCTGGACTAGAATATTCCAGGTTATCATTGGCCTTCACAAAATGGCGATCTTAACTGGTGCGAATATCTTTACTGGTTTATAAAGGGACGGCGTAGCGACCAAAGTTTGCGCATCGCATAGGACGGGCAAACTCTCGTCTCGGTCGATTATTTTGCCATTACGGTAACCAATGACAGCTGTGGACCCTTCCTGGGTTGAGCAGGTCTGAACGGGAATTGGCTAATTCAAAGATTCTCTGTGGAGTGTTCGCATACCGCACGTGTTGCTAGGGGCTTGAAAGTTTGAAACGTTGAAAGTAAATGTATATTTTACGTACTTGCATGAGTGCTGGTATGCTCCAGCTTGTATGCGAGGAACCATGGAAGTGTATACACATCTGTTTTGTTTTATCCAGTTACAGTGTGAGGAACCGCGAAAGCTTGTTTGCCCTTACGAGGCCTTTGCTTCTCATTTACAGGGGTGAGATGTTTAAGCGCTGGGTTATGCGTTCGCTTTGCAGAGCATGGCATTACAGACGGTTGCAGTTCAGTGGTGAGGCAGCAGATGTGGGGCGCATCAGCTGGCTGGGGGCAGCAGATACTGCGTTGTGCTTTGTGGCAAAAGGTGCATAGTATTGACGGCCAGGGTGATAAAGATGTCTCTTACACCAAAGTGCATAGCCGCCACCCACATGATCTGCTCGCTGATTGCAGCCAGTGGTGGCGTGCACGCATAACGCCGTACATAACTCTTGATCTTCGATCCAATGGAAATCCCTACTTAGTTATGAAAGGCTTTCTCCGTGCACGCTTGGCGGCTTTGACCATGCTTGTGCAACCTGTGAGCATCTAAAACTAGCCAAGGATGGTCGCGATCTCTCTTGCCTCAGCGTCGATTGCGTAACTCTTTACGTCGCTCCTGCACGTTAATCCAGGAGGCATCCGCACTTAGTTGTGGAAGGCTCATTTCGTCCACGTTTGGCTGTTTTGCGCATGTTTGTACAGCCTGTACGCATGGCGAACTAGCCAAGAGTGGTCGATGTCCCTTTCGCGTAGGCGTTGATGGCGCTCGTCCAAAGGACCTACGAAACGTTTTGCTTTGGCGTCGGCAGCGAGCGACGGGGCATGGCCCTTGTAAAACGGGCAAAGCCCATTTGCACTCAGCAGCGCTTATAACTCTAATAAAGAACTACCGCAAACAGGGGCGAGTTCTGTGAAAACGAGAGGGACATTCCCCTAGTGCGAGCAGCATAGTACTGCCTTGCAGTGGTGGTACGTTCCATGACGTGGGAGGGCTTCTGAGATGTTTGTGCCACAACTATTAGTTCCTGAGCATGCGGGCAGCATAACGGTGTTGCAAGGTCTTTACAGGATCAAAAGCTGCTTGACGCGGTTCTCAAATTCGTGCACTTGGAAGTTTCGACAAACCTATGAGTGCTCGACAAAGGCGCATGTAAGTTGTCTAGTTGGTCACATAAGCACAAATTTGTGCATGTGGGCTCTCAGCAGCATTCTCGTGTACTGTTTGCGAAGCGTCAATGAACTTCCCTCATCGTATGCACATTGGTTCGAAATGCTATCTGTGGTGCAACAGGTTGCTTGGGAGGGATCATGAGGCTGTTGTGGCCCAGCGTGTAGATCTCAAGCTTGCGGACTGCATAACGGTGGTTCGGATTGCTGACAGGATCAGCATTTTTGAGCAGGGTCTATCAGCTGTGCACGCTCGCAGTTTCTAGCAAAGACATCGCGTTGGATTCTGCACGCACACGAGTTGGTCGAGGCGTATAAAAACTACCAATTGGAAAAAGAGAGCATCAAAAAGCACTCACGCAGACTATTTGCAAACCTTTAACAAATTCCCCATCCTTGTATGCACGCTTATGGAAAATGGCGTCTGCAAAATTGTTGGGAGCTAGAAGAGTCAATGCAAAATCGTGTAGCAAAGGATTCGAGAGTGTGCAGCCGCAGCTAACCAGAACCGTGCCCCACCCTGTACCATCAGATGAAGGGAGTTCACATGATGATGCGCGCTGTTGTGGATGTTTTAAAGGGGTGTTTCCAGAGTGGGTCGGGGCCGTTTGTTACCTCTGGCGTTCAACCAGGTGTTCCACCCGGGAGGCCCTTTGCTGGCAGCGAGTGAGGCATACAGAGAGTATCTTTGCGTCAGCTTGTTCTTGTTCTTCACCATATGCCCCGGCGCCAGCGCGTCTGCAGTGCTTAGGCTGCGCATACGTATTGGTAAGCCGCAAGGCGGCAGCGATGGGGTGAGGTATGATACTCAGAAGAAACGTGCGGGTGGCTTGTTACGGGTAACGGTTCATGGACAGGCAACAATAGAGGGCTGCGTGTTGCATGTGCTGCATATTTTAGTGTGACAGGATATGAACAATTAGCGGGTATTCGTGGAGTGGAGCTTAGCAACCCTGGATCCTTACAGTTCATGGGCAAGCGGCAGACGGAGGGTTGCGCTAAGCACTTGCTGGTTATTTCCGTGCAGCAATGCAACGCTTCGCATACGTTCGTAGAGTCCAGCTTAGCAACATTGGGTCCCGTAAATTCGTTAACATCCTCGTAGGGAAGTGGCTGTTGATGTTCATAGTTCCTGAGCACCCGCTTCCTAATCGGTATTTGCAGGTGCATTGTTTTGGCGGGATTGTTGCGATACCTTTACGGACTGCAAGGAACTGCCTAGCGCCTTGCACTGTCTGTACGCGCTTCGTGAGTTGGTTACCCGCCGAAGCGCCTTTGCTGTTGGTTTAGTTCGCTGTAAGAAGATAGGCCCCGCTTCATGCACTGAAAATATGAATGAGACATTGGATGTAGTATCCGCGGATCTGAGAAAGTTGCAGAATGTATAGGTGGTTTGCACTGAAATTCACACATTTGCAAGGTTGCTGGGTGACATTTCCTGAAAAGATGAAACAGGCAGGCATCATTGCTGTGGCGCGATTCGTCAGTTGTCGCAGGCTTCCGCATGGAATCAGTGTGCCGCCATGTTTAGCCTCGCTCCGTGGTTGCACTGGCGGAACAACAGTGTTAGTATATGGTAAGTATTGGTCAGGCATTGGACGTGTCTCCGCAGTGGAGTGCATGACTTACCCGCATGGCCGGACACATTTTGCTGTTTGGGTTTTAGGCTGTTTGCGCTGCCTTTGCTTTCTCGAGTTGCAACTGCTGTTGGAACCCTTTAGCGTGGAAGGGGCTGTTTCCACGGACTGCAAGAAGTTGCATGTACAGCTTGGGATGTGTGGGAGTAGATGCGATGATCCGATGAAGGCGCGCACGGTTCCTGATAAACTCTGTGTGCAAACGCCGATGAACTAAGCTATGTTCCGATCTTGAGGAGTGGTTACCACTGGGAGCGCGGAGCACGGGAAAGGACATATGGGGAGAGAGCAACAAGGTGCGAGTCCGGTGTATGGAGTGTAATG
>NW_024015307.1:0-5251 GCF_000499745.2 Eimeria mitis | reverse complement strand
TTTTGCGAGCATTGGACGCAACCTACAGAGGCATCAAGCCTCGCTTATCGAGGGGAGAAAGCACTCCATGCTGTGCACAGGTATCTGGCGGGAAATGGCGTTTTGGGTTTGCTGATGTCTGTGTGTGTCAGGAAAAACTGGCTGCTCAGAATGGCTGTGCGCGAGTGTCGGAACTGTAGGGAGGCGACGGCAGTTCGGCTCTGGCACTCCATTTTGCTGCCTGCTGCTCCTTTTGTCCCTCTAGTTGCGTGTTGATTGTAGGAAGCACGTTCTCTGCAGCGGCATTGAGCATTCATGGCACGCGTCAAGTTCTTTTCCGTGTCTGGCTCCACCAGCTTGCACCCGACTGCCACCATACTTGCGATGGGTGATGGGAGGTTAAACTGGCTCCAGGAGGTATGCTGGGATATCAAGAATATGCAACAGCACTCGTTGGCCAGTCATAGCATTGCTACCTACTGCATTAGGATAAAGACTCTTAGGGCAGCTGTAAGGAACGCGAATTGCGGCGCCAGTTAGTTTGCGCGGATACAGGGGTCGCTGCGGTTTGCGATGGTGCAAGCTTGCGGCTTCTTTGAAACAGTTGCTGGNGTTGTGGGAGCTTAGTTGACAAGGTGACGTTTGTGCAGCGCCTCCAACTGTTGCTCACTGTTGTGGCAGTTTAGTTGACAGCATGATGTCGAGAGCGTTGTTGTTAGCTGACAGGGAAGGTAGCGGCGACGGGCATGTAACAATTTTAACGGAGCAACTGCTGGGGCGTTTCAGGCAGTGCGTCACTTCCCAACAGCAGGAATGCGTAGACCAGCGCATTCTATGCTAGGTCGCACGAAAGGACGGATGCGCCACCGAAGTGAATAGTTGCATTGGCAGGGAAAATTGAGTACAAGCTGTGGCGCCTGGTAGACTACGCGTTGGTTTGTTGATGCAGGCGGCGTGTAGAGTGACAACCCAAAATCATGACTGTGGCATTTTCCGTCGCAGAGCATGTGGAGTCCATTTCCGTTGCAACAGGAGGGGAACTGGTCGGTTTGAGCGTCGACACAGAACAGCAGCACTAGCGAATTTGTGTTTTCACTGAAACAGTTTTCCAGTTGTCTGGAAATGTGTCCCTAAAGTCAGTCGTTGTGAGGCGTTTCCTGATGTGACAGTATCTGCTAGATGCAGATTCTAGCAGGAGCTAATATGTAGTAACAGTGCTTAGTATGCAGGCAAATATTTACCAACTGGTAATTTGCGATGCCGCGCAGGAGACTGCATGGTGGAGTATTGGGCAGGAGGTTAGCAAATCCGTTGACACGGTGGGCGTAGTAGCTTGCAAGTCTCAGTTTCAACACGCAGAAGCACCCATTCAGTTTGGTGATTTGCTAGTCAGAGGTAGCCTGGCTCAAGCAGACGTTGCTCGCCAGCAACAAAGATTCTGCACTCTATCGCCGTATCTGTAGTGTTACGTTTTGCATGGGCTTTAGCGAGACGGGGATGTTTGGCGCGTGTGGTTGAATTCGTGGAGGTTGGTGTTGACCTGCGCCCGGCTGCGCTTCGTTTGCTCCATACGTGCGTGTATAGTTCGTGGTATTAATGGCGGCGCACCCGAAATATTTTAGGGAAGCAATACTGATTTTGTTCGCCGGAAGCGGTCGCGGCAAATGTTGCAAGACTGCATATGATATTGTTGTGTGCTGTGGAGGCATATAAGGCTGTCGCACTATTCATGACAAAGGGAAATCGGCGGAGATCACTGACGAATCTCCAAAACCTCAGAGTTCCACAAAAGAGTTCTGCGCCTATCTGTGGAAGCTTCAAGCGCCAGGTAGTCGTTCCACACAGCAAGCTGGCAACATGAAATTATATGGATACATTTTAGCTGCGTTTGCAATCTGGAGCAGCCGTCAGCATTGGACACGCTAAGGATGGGTGCAAAGTTTCCCAGAGGGAACCGCCAGGCGCGTGTATGGGGTATGGTCTCTGGTAGTATATTGTTTTATTTTTCCAGAAGGTGGGTAACACTGTCTGCTGCGGCTTGCCTGTACCCGCTGGTGGTTTGCTGTGCTGTTGTGTGCTGTACAGCTTGTTAGCATTCAAGCCGCCGACTATATCAACAGACATTTGTGGCGGAAACACACTGAGATGCACCCACGGTGTGTGGGACGTTTGTGGCTTTGCGCTTCACAGAAGGTGCGCATGGTGACCCCTGTGGCTTCTCTGTAGGTGGCGGCGGTTTGGGCTAAGTGTGGTATTTGGGGCTCAGGTCAGCACTAGAGCGGTTGCGTATGGGACTGCATGTCTGCAGGTCGTGCAGCGGCGAGCCATAGCGGCTTATGGCATGTGGTAGTTACTTGTTGCATTTGACAGGGGTTAAGTACGGTGGGCCTGCTGGACGGTCTAAACGGACGGATGGTTTGCGCTACGCTGGTAGTTTGGGGTATATGGACTCCAGAGCCGAGGTTGTAAACTAAGGAAACGGGTACTTCCAGAATTAGCGACAAAGTGCACCAACGGTGTACTGTGTACGACATCATTTTTTCCGCATCACCGAAAGTGAGTGGGGTTGCGGTATGTGGCTAGTCTCTGTACATTTCAGATGTTTGCTGTGTCTTTGTATGGGGTACGAATCCCCGGCTTTGCATCCGTTAAGTACGTGAACAGGGATCTGAAAAGATAGCGCAAAGGTACTTTTACAGGGTATGTATGATGTGCGGCAGTACGTGTGGTGTTTCACACGAGCTGCGTACGGTGGCCCCTGAGGCCTGCCCCTGGGGCCTGCCCATCCATTTCCGTGGTTTGACCTGCATTTGCACTGGGCCCGCTAAGGATTGGTGCGAACATTTCCAGAGGAAATCGCCAGGCGCTTTTATGGGGTATGGTCTGTGCTAGTAGGTTACTGTATTTTCTAGAAGGTGGGTAACGCAGTCTGCTGCGGCCTGGCCAACACGCTAGAAGTTTGCGGTGCCTACGTCTGGTGTATAGCGTGTTAGCATTCACGCCGCTGAGTATGTCAACGGACACTTGTTGCGGAAACACACTGAGATACACCCACGGAGTGTGAAATGCTGCCAACTTGCTGTTTCACAGAAGGTGAGCATGGTGACCCCTGTGGCTTCTCTATAAGCGGCGGCGGTTTGGGCTACGTGTGGTAGTTGGGGCTCAGGTCAGCACTAGAGCGGTTGAGTATGGGACTGCATGTCTGCAGATCGCGCAGCGGCGAGCCATACTGGCTTATGGTAGGTGATAGCTGTTTGTTGCGTTTGACATTTGGTGCGTACGTTGGGCCTGGTGAACGGTCTAGTTGCACGGGTGGTTTGCACTACGCCGGTAGTTTGGGGTATATAGAGCCCATAGCCGAGGTTGAAAACTTAGGAAACGGGTGCTTGCACACTTAGCGGCAAAGTGCGGCGACTGTTTGGGGTATGTGATATCATGTTTCCCGCATCACCCAAAGTGAGTGGAGTGGCGGTATGTGGCTAGTGTCTGTACATTTCGGATATCCGCGGTGTCTTTGTATGGGGTACGAACCGCCGGCTTTGTATCCGTTAAGCATATGAACGGTGGTTTGCAAGGAGAACGCGAAACTGCGTTTAGAGTGCTTGATGTGTGGCAGTACACGCGGTGTTTTACAGGAAGATACAGTGCTTGCTGTGGCATGTCTGTACACACCGGTGTTTTGAGCTGTGTTCTTATTTTGAGGGTGAATCACAATTCAAATCGTTGACAAATGAAATGACGCTGGCAGACAGAAACACCGTGATTCCCTATGCATCAGGCGTGGCGGTAGGTAAGGTATTTCACAGTGGCTGCATAGGGTGAGGGTGGCGGTCGTGTCCAATCAGTACAATTCGACGGCGTGAGCTACCTCTGTTTTTGGAAAATGAGGCCTGCATTTAAACTGATGAGTATGGAAACAGAGATTTGCAGACATAGTAACAAGGTGCGTTCAGGGTGTATGCTGTGTGGCAAGCGAAGTGCAGTTCCGCTGGAGGCGGGTATCGCGGTCTGCTACGAATTTTCTAGCCATGCCAATGTTTTCCTGGGTTTTCCGAGGTGGGGCACGAGCCAGCATGCAGGCTGATAAGCCTCGTTGTACACTAACTTCGAAGCAAGCACGGAGAATTAACAGGGTAAGTTGTGTGGCGGTGGATGTGGTACTTCGCAGAAAGTGCGGGCGGTGGATTGCTGCTGATCTCCTGTACAAGGCTCCATTCGAAAACAGCCTTACAATTTAGTGCATGCTGGAGATGGACAGGGACGGAGCTGTTGATGGCTGTGCTGTATCCGGCAATGCAGATGCCAAAAACGGTGGCTGGAAACGTATCGCTTGCTCGGGTCGGCTGCCAAGGTGGGTTTGCATGCGTATTGTTTGTACTGAATGGTATAAAACTAGTAAAGTGCAGTTGAAGTCAGGTGTGTGCTCAGCATGGGCTGAATTTGGGGAGGGATGTTCAGACGCCTTCCTTCGAATACCTTTGTTTATACCACTAGTTTCATAAACACTTCCGAATTGTTTTCTCGTATGCTTCCTTGCAGTATACACTGCGCGAGCAATGATTTTTCTGCTCAGCGCCATTTCCACACATTAGCCAGAGCAAACCCTTCGAAATTCAGTCCTTTATAAAGTCGCATATACAGTGGCAAATGCTGTACCTGGNGCAAACCCTTCGAAATTCAGTCCTTTATAAAGTCGCATATACAGTGGCAAATGCTGTACCTGGTTGACATGTTCTATGTGCCTTTAGTTGCCCCTTTACACCGTTGCAAGTATTTGAGGGCCTGCAGTCACTAGCTGCCAGTATAGTAGCATGCACGGTTGCCGAAGTCTCAATGGGTTGCCTATCCCTAGCGCCATCCCAAAATTCTTGCCCCGTTGGGTGGCTCACGTCCTGTAGTGTTCACTTCACGCAGTGTCGTTGTTAATACAGAGACTTAGTAGTTCAGGAAACCTACGCGGAGAGCGGCTATCGAGCGTTGGGTCTCGGGCGGGGACTTGTGCGTGCGTTTCTTCTTCGCCTTCTGTATCGGACAACAACTGCATGATGTTGCAATGCGGTTGAGAATGGCGCTGGACGTAGAAACCGACATCGCCTTCTCAACTGTAAGCTCTTGACAGATGACTTCAAAAAAGAAACGCCAGATGTTTATCGGCTCCAGCTTACCGTTTGAAGTCCATGTATGTCAAGCAGGTATTACAGGTGTTCTGAAGAGCGTGGTGGATGCTGGAGTCTGACTGGACTACTCAGGAGGCTTGTTTATTTAATTCGCA
>NW_024015306.1:0-5253 GCF_000499745.2 Eimeria mitis | reverse complement strand
GATCGCTTGAAGCCAAGATGCAACGCCTGTTGCTGCTTTCCACAGCAGACAACTCGCTGCTGTTGCTGCAATGGAGTGAGAGGAGTGCCGACTCTATCACTGACTCTGGAAACCTTGTGCTTCTAGATCAGATTCGCTTGCCTTTTCCTGTTCTGCAGTTTCTCCGGCATGAACCAGAGACACCCTTCACCGAAACCATCGAGGCCAGTAGTATTCAAGAGCGTGCCTGCCGCCTCCTACGGGCGTTTCCGTGGGAAGGGGATTTGCTGCTGTCAAAGTCAGGTGCTGACGATGAACAAAGTAAAGGGATTGATTTCAGCGACAGCACAAGTGCCTCTAGCAACACTTCAAACCCGGGGAGTAGCCCAGGAAAAGGGCACTGTTTCCAACGGCCTGCACAAGTTAAAGCCAAGGGCAGGAGCGTCGGATCACTTATTCGAGACTTTCCTTCTTATGGCATTGCTATTGTTTCGACAAACGGTAGCGGGGTCATGCATACTCTGGAAGATCACGCTCTGCAACGCCAGCAACGAAATACATGTTTATATGGGAACGAGTTGTTGGCGGTCGCCAGTTCACCTGCCCTTTCTGGTCTCGTGGTTTCCTTGGTAAGCAGCAACTTACTCAGGGACAGTGTATGCAGAGTGCGAGCAGTTTATGTGTGAGCGTAGCTACAGTGAGCTGCATTTTGCTTTTGCTTGCCTGCTTCAGAGACGCTCTCGCGATGGACATCTCAGGCTATGTCTCGAAGACAGCGACGGCAATACACATTTCGTTGGCCAGCTCGATTTGCAGGTTCCTTTGGAAAGCGAATCCAGCTTCCCGAGCAGCCGGGTTCCTGTTGGGACTTCGTGATGTGGAAAATCTCCACAAGCTAACCTGTTTTCCAAGTATCTAAAGCGCCCCTGACATGCCTTTGGATGTATAGAATCTAAGCAACCCTTAGGTATTTTACTTCCGCTTACGGTCTCTTCCAGAAACTTGTTACCGATTCATCTTGCTAGCAGCAAGATAGGTTTTCTTTTTAACTGATTGCCCTACCCTGTTAACAGTTGTAAACGCTGCAAAGCTAGTCTGAACAGAGGGAAAATGTATCAGAGGTGGCAAGAACGCCAGGCAAAATAGCCGGGGAGGGGTAACTGTTTTCTTAGGCTCACCCTCCGAAAACCATGCCTAGTGCTGAGACTTCCAGTGCTAGATTCACGGTGAGGTAGATCTGAAGGCGTTCAAACGCCAGTTAATGCACCCTCGCAGTGCGAGAACCCCATTTTGAACACAATGTACGCATAGCTAATGCAGTGGGACGGAGCATCTCTATATTTCACGAAGAGCAGATGAAACAGTGGCGGCAAGTTTTAGCGTAACTGGCACAAGGCAAGGACGTTTGTCGAGCGTTTGTGGTCTAGTGGTAGAATACCTCGTTGCCATCGAGGTGACCCGGGTTCGATTCCCGGCAGACGNGTTTGTGGTCTAGTGGTAGAATACCTCGTTGCCATCGAGGTGACCCGGGTTCGATTCCCGGCAGACGCACGCTTTTGTTTCGCTGTAGCGTTTTGTTTTGAGGAGCACGTAGAAATCCGGGCCGTTCATAACCAGGTATTTTCCAACCGATAAACAGCCAGGGATTGCGGCCTGACAGTCCTGAGGCTAGCAGAAAAAGCTAGTATTTACTACAGTACGGAGTTTCGACGGGCGCCCCCAGTATGTTATGGCGGCATCGAACCCGTTGCAGTTTCCCTTGTCTGCACATTCGGCTCCGAAAATTCATTTTCTGGTTAGTTACTGCAGATCACTACTGAGGAAGAGCCGGGAAGGCGGGTGTCAGTTTGCGAGACTTCCTAGTAGGTTTCTATGATCATGCGTGCTATGCCATCAAGGGGAGAACGCATACTCAGCCACATGAAGCACAAACGCTCCATAAAGCTCGACGGCAATAACCTTTCCCGCTAGGTTTGATGCCTCTGTTCTCAGCAAGTGAATAACCGCCCGGATCAGTGTTGGGCCAGGGAGTGATAAAGATTGCAACGAGCATCAACGAAGTGTCTTCTTTTCTCCTCGTTAACGATAAAAATTCGCACACTGAAATGCTCAATAAATTCCACTTGAAACATCTCAAAACCGCAAACTGCACGGTAACTAGAGCTGCCCTGCTTCACTTCTCGAGCACTGCAGATCTCTGCTAACCCACCTCGTTGACTCAAACTGCATCCTCCATCGCTCCGACCAAGAAACACACAACAAAACAAAACCAGTTGTTAAAGGTAGAGCAGTGAAGTGGCTCTAAGCATGTTTCGCCTGAACGCACTCCAGGCCATTCCGGGTCTCGGCAATGCGTCCCATACTCCCACAGCCCTCTCCACCTCCTATTTGCCTTCTTTCACGTTTTTTCTCAGATATGATGTAGAGAGCGCCGAATTGTCGCCAAAACGATACCCCGAGTTTCACAAGGAAGCAAGAAGCGCCCCCGGGGGGCCCCCCACCATCTAGGGCTTAGCCAACAGATCACCAAGCATCGGTGTCCACCCTGTGCAGCTGCCTGCCAGTTCTCGTGGAGTTGTGAAATATCCTTTATATGCAACTAGTGACGGCCAATATAAGGCGTCTTCGGGGAGGGGGCCCTTGCTGAGGCAGTGGGTGGTGGGGGCCCCCCAGCAGGTGGTTGCGACACGGTGGTTGTGTGTATACTGTCTCTCTCAGCAACGCTGCTGCTGCAGCAGCAACACACCTATGTGGTTTAGGGGGTCGCGATGAGCATTCACTCTCCCGAAACAGACGAACACCCTGAGGAGCGGTGTACAACTGAACTGCCAGAGGTGCAGGATCGCGAACAGTCCGCGGAGCAGCAGCAGAAAAAACAGCAGCTACAGCAGCAACAGCAACAACAGCCACACGATGTGCAGCAAGAAGGGCAGCACACTGAAGGAAAGGAGCAGTCGTTTGTACCTCCCCCTGATGTAGAGGCAGAAGCCACCGCTCTGCAGAGCCGCTGCAACCCCCAGCTAAAGCAGCAAAATCAAGAAAACACTTGCGGCCAGACGCATCAACAAGAGCAGCACTATGATGCGCAGCAGCAGCAGAAGGACGATGGCGAGCGGCAAGGAGTTGTCGAGCAGGAAACCATGTGCTGCGGCGACCAGCAGCAGCAGCCCACAAGCAGCAGCAACAGCAGCAAAAGCACCCACATCGCAAACACCAGTAACGGAGCCTGCTGCATCAGCATATTGACAGAGAGTGGCAGCAGCACGATAACTCCGCGGCGGCGAAGAGGCAAAGCCGCATCGAGATCCACTTCAACGGCAGCAGCAGCTGCAGCGCCAACAGAAACAGCAGCACCGGCTCGCTCACCAGAAGCAAAGAGAAGACGAAAGGGTAAAACAAATGCACAAGAAGCTGCAGTTTCTGCTGCTGCTGCAGAGCGCATCACAGCACCAGAAGCTGCTGCTGCAGACGACGACTTCAGCGTGATAGAAGTATTCGCTTACTCCAACAACCAGCAAGTGCAGCAGAAAAGATATCAACAGCAGCAGCAGCTGCAGCAGCAGAAGAAACAGCAACAGAGTAAATGCAAGAGGATACAACCGGGCTCACAGGACATCCTAGGGTATTTCCCTGCATCGTCTAGGCCCGAGAAAACAGATGCAGCAGCAGAACCAGCAAACAATGCTGCATCTGCTGCTGCATCTGCTGCTGCCCCTGACGGCTCACCTGCTGCCTCTGCTGCTGCAACATCGACACAGGGAAAAACAAGAAAGCCAGCAGCAAAAGCAGCAGCAACGACAGAAACGACAACAACATCGGAGGCGGACGACCGTAAGGGAAGGAGACGCAAGAAAGCCGCAGGCGATACAGCAGCAGATGCTCCAGCTGCTGCTGCTGCAGGGAAGAAGGCTGGGGATTCTCCGCTGCTACTGAAAGGCAGGAAGCAAGCAGGAGCAGCAGCACCGCCGACGCCTTTGCTGCTGCGGAGACCTCGGGTAAGGAAAGCAGCAACAGCAGCACCAGCAGCAACGCCTGGGGGATGTAGTGATATCTCTGCTGCTGACTACTAGGGCTGCTGGTGCTGGTGCTGGCTGGGTATTGACTCCTTTCATGCATATCTTTGTCCTAAGCTTGCTGCTGCTGCTGCTGCTGCTGCTGCTTTCTCTGCTGCAGGATCCTTCAGAGCTAGCGGACTTCTCGCAGCGAGTGCGCCAGCGACTGCTTCTGGTTGAGCAGCAGCTGCAGCGGCTGCAGCAGGAGCAGCAGTGTCTTCTTGCTGCTCTTTGGGACCTCGGGCCGGCAGCAGCAGCTGCTGCAGCCACGACAAGTGATGCGTTCCCAGCGCTGCAGCAACGACCGCGTGTCTCTGACCAGCTGCAGGAGCTGGAGCGGCTGCAAGGGCAGCCGCAACAACAAAATGCAAGAGAAGGTGAAGCGCTGCAGCAGAGTGGTGGAGACCAGCAGCAGCAGCAGCAGCAGCAGCAGCAGCAGCATGCAACACACCAGTCGTCAGAGTCCGATAGTGGCGGCGGGCTGCCGTGTCAGCCACTGTCGCAGCAGCAGCTACAGCAGCAGTGGCAGCAACTACAGTACCACCAGCAGCAGTTGAAGCTCCAGCAGCAGCATGTGCTGCTACAGCAGCAACTGCTTGCTGTGACGCTGCTGACGGATTTAGATAGAACGGCTCCTAAGGAGGCCGTGTCGGCAGCAACAGCAACAGCAACAACGGCGACACCCCCAGCAGCAGCCGGGGAAGCAGCAGCAGCAGCAGCAGCAACAACAACAACGGAAACTTCGCTGGGCTCAGAAACTCCACTCACTGCAGCAGCACTTGTCTCAGCTAAGTCAGCAGCAGTGGCCCTCTCACAGGAAACAACAGCAGGATCCGCAGCAGCCACTGCTGCTGCAGCAGACAGCACAACGTCTGTACCTCTGGCAGCCGGATGCATCTCCCCTGCTGCAGCAGCAGCAGAAACTGCTGCAGCAAGCAATGGAGACTTAGGAAAAAGACTTAGTGCCCCAGGAGCTGCAGGAGAGAACGCAGCAGCAGCAACTGCAGCAGCAACAGCTGCTGCAGATCCAACTGCAACACTCTCAGCAGCACCAGCTGAAGCTGCAGCTGCAGCAGCTGAGAACTCTGCTGCAGCTAGAGTGGAGTCCTCGCCTTCAGCAGCAGCTGCAGCAACAACAGAGGCGAGTCAGCAGCAGCCAGTAGGGGATCCATCGCAGGCTCCTATGGGTCCTCTGGCAGAGCAGTCACAGCCGGAGCAGCAG
>NW_024015305.1:0-5280 GCF_000499745.2 Eimeria mitis | reverse complement strand
CATATGAAACTGTAGGGTCCACACCCGCCCATGAGCTGGCTACAGCGCAGGCAGTATAGCAACGTATGACGGGTGTCGCCGTCCCGAACGAAAGACCACCGGGACCAGCAGTAGAGTCACCATACTCGCATATACTCCCAAGTGTTCTCGACCCCCGTTTCTGTCTCTAGGATCTTTCCGCATGCAGCAACAAAGGCTTGATCGGGTGTTGGAAGGCGGTGGCCTGCCCTGAATTGCAGCGCACCTTGCTGCAACTGCTGCTGCAAGCCAATCCCAGAAGCAAGCCAACACAAGCTCCCTTTTGCTGCCTGAACAAACACTGTGAACAATTTCTAGATGTTTCCCAAGACCCCCCAGTAGCCTGCATACACTGAAACACAAGTACAAGGCCCAACACCGTACCGGGCCCGCTAACGTGGTCACCCATTTGCCCTGGTCTTCCAATGCATGCCGTCTACATTCAGCGCGAGGCAGAGCAGGGACATCCTTGCGCTTTCTATTAGGACCTTCAAAAAGGGCAGGGCCTGAAAATGCCTCTTAATTCACTTCAGGCTTAATAGCCTTCAAACTTCAAGCGATCGGATAACTACTGCAGTGCCATTAACGAGAAGGTCCAAAAGCAGTTGCATCATCAGTTAGACATATCTACGGTCACTGCCGGCTTNAGACATATCTACGGTCACTGCCGGCTTTCCGTGAAGAGCAACTGGAGCTGCCTCCCCGCGCGGATTAGCATGAAAGCAATTGCCATCTAAGCCAAGGCAGGCAAGCAAGTGTTCACTTGTTGGGTATGTGCACGCGAAGATGAGCTGGCTACTGCGCTCACAGCAGAGGCAGGTGTTAACGAGCGTCATCGTCCCCAGCAAACGTTAGTCGTGAACCCCAGAAGAGTCAAAAAGTTTTAAATCTTAGTTTGCCAGAGCGGCTGTCCTCCGCTCCACTGTCTACGAGTCCCGGCCAGGCAAGCACAGCCGCTTGTCCTCGTGGTTCGAGAAGATTGCCTTGCTCGTTCTGCGGCAGGTCTTGCTGCTACTGCTGCACTGCTGTGAGAAAATCGCCGAAGTTAGCATACCCTTCCCCCCCTCCCTCCCCCTCCCGCGTTTTATGCATGCACCAACACCGTACGCAACGGTTTAACATGTTCTCAGGAATCAGTTTGTACTCAAATGAGAGTGCATACATCAACAGGAAGCACGGCAAGCTACAATGCTCATGTATTCTAGTGCTTGCCGTCTTCGAGCTCTGTGCGGCAGAGCCGCGGCTGCCAACTTGTTGCTACTGAAAAAGTTGAAAACACTCAGGGCCTGAAACTGCCTCTTAACCGACAGCATTTTGGCAGTCATGCACGTTACAGGCCTGGGTTTACACTCCTAGGGCAGAAGCTCCAAAGAAACCGCAGATCAAGAACTCGAGATGCTTATTTATGAAAGCAGTATCTAAGGATACTGCTCTCATAACGGTAGCTACTGGATTTTCTGTAGCAACAACACGAATAGGCAATTCCACAATCAAAGGTCTGCGGAAAGTTCACGCTTCACGTGCAACGCCTGTGGAGTTTCCTCCGCGCGCGGACTAGCATGGAAAGCAATAAACATCTAATCCAAGACAGGCGAGGGTGTTTGGAAGCCAAACGGCGCTCCAGAAATCAGGATAACTGCCACATTGTGCCAGCCTGGAGCCTCAAGCGACGACACACCGTATGAAGCCTGCGCGTAAACGCCAGCCTGAAAAAAGAGTGAAACCCGATGGCGCGTTGTGAAGCAGCAGCAGCATTCGTCCTTAGGAACTTCCACAGCAGTTGCCGAAGAGCCAAACAGAAAGCAGAATAAGACTCGCGCATACGTCCGGCAGTCGTTGGCAGCCTTGTACCCTACCCGCGGAACTCTCAGCATTGGCCATCGTTGGCAACCTTGTACCCGCGGAACTCTCAGCATTCAGGAAACCGTAGGCCCGCCCCATACACTTGGGCAAATTCGTACTTGGCCCTGCGACGAGCTTGAGGCACCAGGGTATTTCTTGTTATCGTTGGCCCTGCCCTTTGGAATCAGAAGGACTTTCTATATGGCCACTAGAAGACGAGAATTCCTGGTCGTCCTGTTTCCAGAGATTCCACAGAGGGTTCGCCAACTGGCTGTTCTTAGGCGCATGGGCAAAAATTGCCCGCTTCAGATCAATTATTTCCTCAAATTCTGGACGTCTTCCTTCCTTATATATTGACAGTGCAGCGCTCAGCCGATTGACTAGGTTGTTCAGGACGTTTCCCTTCAGCGTTCTTGAAGCTTCAGGAAGGAGATAATCCGTGTGGAATTTCTGCGCAAACTTGGTCCACCATCTGTCGGTATTCATCTTCTTCCCGAGGACCTCAATTGTGCAAACCAGATAGTCAAATACCATAAACATGGAAGACAATTTCGTAACAATGTGGCAAGCTGCGCACTGTGTAGGTGGCTTTGCTAGCTTATGTGCTGCGTAGCTTGCCAATAGTTCAGCTTCCGTCATGAGTGTCCCCGCGTCTTCAGCTGTCAGCGAAGCCTTGGCAAATAAATTGCGCATTTTCATGTATGACTCCATCGGACTGACAATACTTAAGTCTAATGACAATGCAAACTCTTCGCTGAAGCTTCTGGGGATATCATTAGGATTTACCACTGGCAACCGCACAAAAGGATGCAGACGAATGTCCCCAGGCCAACAGGGTTCCCCGCCACCAGAGCTCGTTGCTCGCGCAGCTGCAGCGGACGCTGACATCCTCAAGCCATCTAAAATAACAGCATGCTCCCGGTGATCTAGCGGATGCACTGCTTTGATTGGAGATGAGAACACTGTGCTCGCTTGACCGACGTGTACATGTGGGACCTTACGACTGACTTCACTTTCAACTTCACTGAGAGTTGCCACAGAGCCTGCACTGGTAGAAGCATGCGGAGTTTCCCTCACNAGGAACCGTCGATCCAGCCTTTAGGAGACAGCCCGGGCTCAGCGCTGTTCGGTTTGCCCAGCGACAGAGCAGCCGACGGCTTACTGTCTCCTTCATACAATGCCAACGGATAACTTTGAGACGATGATACCTTCCGCTGAAGGCCTGGTACTTCCTCCGGTTTCGCCATGTGTCGCTGCTGCTCGCCTTCTCCAAAGACTAGCTCAGAATCATCCGTCACCCAGGCATCTGCATCTAAGGCGCCGACAACACTTTCGACTAGCCCTCCACCAGACTGTGGCCAGAAGGAGCCGAAAGACCCTTGTGAGTACAAGGCGGGCGGCCCTGCCTGGTGCAGCCGAGGAAGCTTAGGCGGGGGCGAATGAGCCCCATCCTGTCTCTTCTGTAAACCAAGAACCCTCATCTGTTCAAAAGCCGCTGCAGAATCATATAGCATGGCGACTATTCTGGAGGTTGCCTCGCTGGCCTCCTCGCCGTACGCCGAAGCAGCTACCGGAAGGCCAAGCTCCTGTTCCAAATCCAGGCATTGCTCTACAATTTCCGACTGCTCCCGGTCATCTTCCGTATCCGAAAGACTACGCCGTACTGCTCCTCCAGAATCCAGTCTCCTTTGGCTGGTCCGACACAGTGCCAACACCGCCAGGATCGTCACAAGTGAAAGGATGGATGCCAGAGCCGACGCTAAACACTTCCCCCGAGATAGGCGTGGTTCCAGTGGCTTCCGGCCAGCACCAACAACAAACTGGTGTGAAGACGACGAAGTAGAGACAACGCTTTCATGTCTAGTGTTTGGAGTGTGAGACGCTAACCTTCCTGGCGACTGTTGGAGGTCCGGATTAGGTGGATGGTATCTTGGGGTCATTGTGGATGAGAACAGTTCGGCATTCCGCTGGCAGGAGAATCGGTGCTTCGCCGAAGACCTGCTGTTTGAAGAATAAAGTGAAGGAGTGTTGTTCGTGTCTACCCTGCCTTCATTTTGCTGATACGCGGCACTCCATAGTTTCCTTGAATTCTGGTGTCTTGCAACCTATACGCAGGGTCCCACGAAAGGAGGACTACGCACGAAGAATCGTCTATCCCCAAGCGTCCACCCAAATAACCCAAATTATAGGCCGTAAATTGATGTTATGAGGCAATAAGATCAGGAAATGGAGGACGGATTCAGGAAGTCACTCTGCGCCCCCTGGGGCCCACTGGATGCGCTCCAAATTCCTGTACTCCTCTCATCTCATTGCATCAAAACTCGTTTTTTCACAATCTGTATGCACTGAAGTTGCTAATGACCCGTTTTCTAAAGGTGTTTTGAAACAGCGGTCTCGTTAGACACATCCTCCAGACAGTCCCCCCAACATCGATTTCCGCATCGACTTCTGAACGGGTCAACAAGCAAGCTCAGCAATTGCATGGAGTTCAGGACAAACAGGTATATGGAGGCAAGAATCCCAATGTAAATCTTGTTTTCTGTTCGTTGGTTTTTCACTTTCTGCATATACTTTCCTGGGATCACAGAGTGCTCAGGAATGTGGTTGGTCCTCCTTAGGCGTCGCAAAATGCCCACTCTGTAGCGGTCACGCACACCACACACCTATTGACTGCCATGGAGTAGCAGAGTGCCACACCAGTGCGCTGATTGTTAAGAAAGGATTAAGCATCAGCTTTCCTGAAACTTTAGTTGCGTAAACTGATGGTGACTGTACTCTTTTTGCGGCCTNGGATTAAGCATCAGCTTTCCTGAAACTTTAGTTGCGTAAACTGATGGTGACTGTACTCTTTTTGCGGCCTGTGGAGGTGTAGCGCAGCACGTTAACAAGCAGAAGCCATTCATGATTCAACACAGAGGTCATAGACTGGTAGAGACGTGGATCTGTA
This sequence comes from Eimeria mitis, assembly GCF_000499745.2. NCBI lineage: Eukaryota > Apicomplexa > Conoidasida > Eucoccidiorida > Eimeriidae > Eimeria > Eimeria mitis. The sequence continues at coordinate 473 of NW_024015305.1, read as the reverse complement.
CATTGTGTATATGGGGAATTAGCCCACAAAATAGTAGGATAAGCACGCGCAAATGAGCTCGATACTACGCCACGCTAGAGGCAGCGCCGTTGGCCACAGACGACGTCCGTTGTGAACTGCTCAAGGCACAGTACCTCAAATTACAACTCTCCAATGCACTCGCTATTAGTATCTAGGAGTCCCGGTTAGTGAATCGCAAGGCATTTTGCTGGTTGTGGAGGGTGGTGGCCTGCCGTGAGTTGCATCACACTTTGCTGCAACTCCTGGTGCAATTCAACTACAAGACGCTACCATAGCCATCAGGAACCAACATGTACTCAAGCAGAAGTGCAGTTGACAGCGTCAGATAGGGCATGCGTCGTTATTCGTGTCTTCTGGTGCGTACCGTGTCCATGCACCGTGCGCCCGAGCAGCGGCCGCGGACTGCTCGCCATTGAAAACGTCAAAAACATTTAGGGCCTGGAAATGTCTCT
>NW_024015304.1:0-5308 GCF_000499745.2 Eimeria mitis | reverse complement strand
AGCTTCCTTGCGTGCACGCGTGGGGCTGGCTTGTACTGCCAGCCGCAGTGGGGCGCGCTGCAACCGCATCCCTGGCTGCCTCCTCCCCGCAACATCCAGGTTCTGAGCTCAACGCCCAGGACGCCTAGGAGCAGGGGAAGGAGATCAGCTGCTTTGGGGAAACTCTTGCTTTAAGTCTTTACCTACATTGCGGCTCGCCTCTATCCTAGATAAAGGCCAGAGAACAAGCGTTATACTTGGTAGCACCGCATGGTTCATCGGGCCAGCAGCGAGCCCGGGCCCAATCCCCACAAAGGTGCTATCAAGCATCGCTGAAAAGACGAACAACTGCAAAATATATAAAATTTATTTTGTCAATTTATTTATATCAAAATGAAGCCCATTTCTTTCGTAGACAAAGTCTCTTCCAACTTCAGTGTGCTCTTCAGCAAAATGGAGGTTGACTAAAGTGGCCAGGGACATGTGATCCTGAGTGGGTTTCAGAGGATCGCTTAGGGGAAGCGATCCCCACCGAGCAGGTAAACGCTCTACATGAGGCTGCGCCTACACCTAGTGTATGCATGCCACTGTCCGGGCCGGGCCTCTTCTCCCGCCGCGCCGTGTCGCTGCCGACTGGGGCTCCGGGGAAAGCCCCAGCAAAGGTGGTGCCCAGCCCCAGTAGGTAAGGTACAGCTGGTTGTGTGTCTTGCATGCTCGGGCCTGCATACGAGCAGTTTCACTCTGCAGGCTCGGCCATTCCTGTTTATTTGCCATTACTTTACACGTGCTCTACATTTCGAGTGACTGCCAGAGCGTGCCAGCGCCTTCAGCCGGTGCCGAAGCACCGCTGCGGCGGCGGCGTGGAAGCCGCATCATGATTCCCCATTTGGGTCAGATGCGGCAACCGGCGTGTTGATTGCACTCATCCATCTACACGACTCGATATCGACTACATATACGGCTCCTTCTAACAATTTCCCTCTCGTATCATCGCCAGGACAGGCATATGCGAGGTGAACAGCAGCAGCCGTAGCAGCAGCATCCCGAGCCGCCGCGCGAGACGCAGCAGCGCCGGGAGCTTCCGCTCCAACAGCAGCCCACCACGTTCAACATGCCTTAAATTTTAACTAGGAATGGAATACCTGCCGTCTAGATTGTTCCGACGCTCATCTACTCCCTATCAGACGTTGCAGAGCCACTTCCCACGTGCTGGTTGTTTCCGGTCTCTTTCCTTGGGACGGTGTGAACAGCAGGCGGTTACGTGGTGCTTCTTCGAGTCATCGGCTTGCCGAGGTGAGATCAGTTCGACCGTTTTGAACGTTGCTAACGGTGTCCTTCCAGCGCCCAAATCTGCCTCAAAACCATGACATTTAAGTCTCTTATCAGCCCCGCAGTTTTTTCCCTGATCGAGAAGTCTCCAATTATGTGACGTTGTACATAAACTATTGGAGCCGATCTCCGGTATCTGATAAGGCCCTTGCAGCCAGCGCTCTTGAGTGACCGCATTGGTTACACGGGACGCAACGTTGGCAAATACATACGTCATGTATTTCTCCGTCGTTTCCTGCAGCACCGCTTCACTGGATTGGTGTCTCTTCGCTTCTTTCTTGTCGGAAAGCTTATTTCAGTCCGCTTACTCTAGGGCGTGTAATGCTGTTGTGAGCCCTGATAGGTGCGGTTTGTCACCATTATGAGTACATATACCTCAGTCAAGTTTTCTGCAGGCAGCAGGCGGGACCCTCACTCAATCGCCCAAGGCATGCTTGCTATTATCTCGTTGCGAACTGTGCCAGGGTAAAATCTCTGTAACATGGTAAAATTGTCGATTTCTGAGTACAGCCAGCATTCTGGGCAGATAGTTGTGCCTATCCTCTCGACATATCTGACATCAGCGAGGCCATATTGCAGCAATTGCTGATACAGCGCCAACGATTACAAAGGTAGGTAGCCTCAGATGTCGGATCGATGTCGCATCCTGCAACGAGTGTAAACGCACTTCCTACGCATTAACACACCGTTGGATAATCACATAGTTGACTCAGGGAGGGTGTTCAGGTGAGGAGATCACCTCTTCCCGCCCTGTAGCTGCGCCGCACGTTGCTTGGTAGACAAGACAATTCCCTGGTACTCTTGTTAGTTCCCCTGTATGTGAACCTCAAAACCATGACTTTCAAGTCTCTTATCAGCCCCACAGCTTTTTCCCTGAGCGAGAAGTCTCCAACTATATGACTTTGTGCGCCGCAAAAGAAGCAAATGCGCCCCTCTGCGCTTTTTCTTTGCTTTCTGAGTGCTATTTTCTCCACCTGTCGCCGGTTCTCTCTGTGCCGCTTATTGGAATCAAGGCTGACGTTCAATGCGCCGGTGAAACACCTTCCCCCTTCTCAGTTAGGCCGATGGAAGTGGAGTTTTTCCTCGTCGATGCTCAAGAACCCTCCGTCTAGCGATATACGAGGTGTCCCTTCCCAGGGGGGCAACCATATTGTGAAGCATTGATACAGAGGCACCGAGTCCACTGTGGAGGTTTTCCTCGACAAGAATTCATAATTTCAACAGTAGCAATATATCGATAGCTTCCCTTGTTGGAGTTTTCCCAATGCTGCCTTAGCCTGTTCCCTTGATGATCTCAGAATAAAACTACATTACTGTGCAGGTCCAAAAGTTTCCGCACTCGGAGTGTGCTCTTCAAGAGTGTTACTCTTGCTTATATATAGCCGCTGTCGTCGTGGCACCCCATCTAATGAAGATGGTAATTGCAAATACAGCTCTTCAGTTTCATTTGAAAGACAACCATACACCAGCATATCAAGTGCAGCATGGTCTGCGTGGAGGTTCTACATTTACTTCTATTAGGATCGAGGCAGATGAAGGCTGTCCAAGGAAGTGCGAAAACTGAGTACGCCTAGCAGTAACCAGTGCAACAAGAAGTACTGAGACCCATGAGACGCAACCTCCTCTCCGCGCCAGCGGCATGCCCCCTGGCTGCTGTGCAAAAAACGCCTGGAGGTGAATGGGGAGGCCGGCTGCTTTAGGAGAGCTCTTAAATTAGCTACACTTATTCTATTGCTGCTTAGGACTGCCGTCACCTAGGATCTACAGCTCGCTATACTGCCCGAGCTAAGCTCCTACAGGCGAGGCGATGTGGTTTTACTGAATGGGAATGACGTTAGTTGCTTTCTCTTCTCACGTCTTACAGTTGACACGGAAGGATTCGAATGCCAATCTGTGTTGATGGGTTTACTTAATTCGCGCCTACGCCGAGCGTAGTTCTGTCCACCCACAAGCAGCTACAAGCAAGGGAGCCTGGGGCTTACCCCCCAAAAGATCCTGCAGGGGGCGCCGGAGATCCCCCTGCAGGCAAACTTGCAAGGGGCCCGGGGGCTCCCGCTGCTGCGGAAGATGCGACAGGACCCGTTGCTGCTGAGCTTGCTGCAGTCGGCTGCTTAATATTTCGAGGTTTTGAGTACAAGGGGGGCTTCACGGGGCTCTTTCCCTCTGCTTGGTCTTTCCGCGCCTTCGTCCCTAGCAAGTCGGGCACAGCAGCATGTGCGCTGATGCTGAAATCAAGTCAGTTAAACGGGAATACGAGTGGAGTTAAGGTTTCTTCCATGTATTTTAGTTTAATAGTTTAGTTTAATAGTTTAGTTTAGTCTAGTAGAACGGGCGTTTGTATTGCGTTCGTGATGTGGCATTTTGCTATTTCTTACGCAGCGTTGCCCGTGCTTACATCTGATTTATAATGTCCTCGAGCCCAGCTCCGTACTGCCCCGAAAGCAAACAGTTCCATGTCCTTTCATCTTTGGAAACCTCAGACGGGATTAATTAACCTTACAGAGAGGAGCAGCCTTCGCGCCTCGTCAGGTGGCAGCTTCGGCGGCGGGGGCTGAGCCTTTCCTGTACACAGAAAAACGTGAATGAGTGTTTAGCGGTCTTAGTTAGTTATCTTTATCTTTTTTGTGTTTTCAAACAGACGGAACGACGGGAAAGGCAAATGATCAACCCAAGCGATGGCGTGTGTGGTCGCCGCAGACGACGACAGCTCACCGGCTGCCTCTTGGAGCTTCTGTTCCAAATCTGCGGTGTAATGGGGTCCATGAAATTTGTTTTATTTTGTAATATCGTGTTAAAGTTATTAAGAGAGCAGTGAGAATCAAAAGAAGGAAGAAACGAAAGAAAATGAGCAGAAGACAAGCAGAGACCGTACTGTGTTCCGCTTCCTCCTGTTCATCAACTTGCTCTTCTTTTTGGAGTTCCTCTTCTTCATTCGCCTGTCGTTTGCAAGCCCTTAAATATAAACTCTAAACTGCATCAAATTTAAATAACAACATTACCTCCGCATCTGCCTCTGCTTGGGACTCGTCGTCGTCAGCAGCGAAGCTCTCTTCGTCTGCAGTCTCGTCTTTGCTGCTCACGTTATATGCAGAGATCATACTGCAGCTCACCTTGCTGCACTAGTCGCGGCGCTGCTAGCTTTTGCTGTTGCAGCTTTTGCTGCTTCTGCTGCTGCTGCTGCTGCAGGTGCGGTGGTTGCATGTGGCTGCTTCCTTCAAGAAAGGGGGGAACTGCCAATTACTGAACAGGTGAACAGCACGCGGCATTCATCTTAAAATGAGGGTTTAGACAGAGAGAGAATAGAAGCACCTATATTCAGTCTTGCTCCTTCCTTCTTTCCCTTCTAAAGCATCGTAGATCATGACTGCTACGCAATCCAATCAAACGCTACCCTGCCTTACGTGTTTGTGTTGCGTTGCACCTGTAGCCGCCTCATCTGAAGCCATATACAGTCAATATGTGAACGCATATATAAGGTTCACATAAAGCTAAGCGTGCACGCGCATGTACGTATGAGTGCATGTGACACTTCGCTGCATACATATTCATGCATATACATATGGCTCTACGCGTCCGTCTATACATATAGATAGGTACGCATGAACATACACAGGCGTATATGCATCTGTATTTGTACTCATACCCTCTCTGATCTGGTCACGCTTTTCTATTTCGTATCCAACGCCGGTTGAGGGGAGCATTGACGGGTCCTCAAGTTCCCCATCTGCTTCCTGGGGTTCGAGGTGGGGGTCATAGAGGCTGTGCGCAACGACTGAGTCTTCGGGGTCCTGCATTTCAGATGGCTTCTTCACTTAGAATGAGACAGCGATTCAGCTTCAACACCAGTTCACCAGGTCTGGAACGTCGTAGGGGGGCCTCCGTGCGCGAGCTGAGATACCAGTGGTTGCGTGCGCAGTACAACATGCAATCAAATAGCTGCCTGTAGCCCAGCTGGTGTTGTTGTACGTACCTGCTGTGCTTCCCTCTCTCTCCGCCGCTT
>NW_024015303.1:0-56341 GCF_000499745.2 Eimeria mitis | reverse complement strand
TATATATATATATATATATATATATATATATATCTTTATGTGTACTTTTGTATTGTTTTTGTTTATTTTATTTTCTTTATTGTTTAGATTATAATATTATTATATTTGTTTTTGTATTAACAACAACTCCACTTTACTACTACTTTTTTATTTTTTTTATTTTATTTTATTTATTATTATATTAATAGTAACCGTATTATATTATATAAACGGCCAAAAGAAATAGCTGCTTCTCTGTATGTGTAATAGAGAAAAAGAAAGAGAATAAATATAAAATAAAAATAAATATTTATTTATTTTATTTTTATTTACTTTATTCTTCTTTTATTTGTCTTTGTGCTGCACTGCAGCAAGCCTGCTGCTGCTGCGCTGCAGCCCCGAGCCCCCCTGAGGCCCCGCAGCAGCAGTTTCTGTTGTATTTGTATCCTCTTTTACTTTTGTTAACAAATATAATTATTTTTTATTTATTTATTAATATTATAGAGTTTGAATGGCTTTAAAGGGGGCCCCCATTTAGGCCTGGGCTTCATCGATACCGAAACCTCTGCTGCAGCTGCTGCTGCTGCAGTTGCTGCTGCTGCTGCTGCAGCTGCTGCAGCTGCTGCTGCTGCCGCTGCTGCGGCTCCTGCTGCTGCTGCCACCCCACACACGGCAGCTAGAGATATTATGCCATAGAAAACGCAGAAGGCACCTCAAGAGCTACTGGCTGCAGCTGCTACCATGCAGTGCAGCAGCGGCGCCCGGGGCGCATGCATACGGAGTGGTCGTGCTGCTGCATCCGTTGCTGTTGCTTCTGCTGCTTCTGCTGTTGTTGCTGCATGGGCTCCGCAGCAGCAGCAGTGTGTTACCGCTAACAGGCCGTATGAATGGCTGCAGCACCGCCTGCCCCTCCGTCGTGGGGTGGGGCCCCTCGGTGCTCCCTGCTGGGGGCCCCCGGGGCCCCTTCACGGGGGTTGCTGCGGCGTGAGCAGCAGCAGTACAGGGGCCCGCGTTGCCTGTGTATCTGCTGCAGTGTCTAGCTCTGCTCGCAGCTTCGCTTCTGCAGCAGCAGCGGTGCCCATCGCCGCTGCTGCTGCTGTTGCAGGGGGCCGTGCTGCAGTTGCTGCTGTTGCGCGGCAGACGGGGGCCCTAGCTGCCTCAGGTGCAGCAGCAGTAGAAGAGCTGCAGCAGGTTCCTATTGGGAGAGGAATGCAAGGCCTGAAGGGGAACGACACAGAGGGGGGCAGCGACAGCGCCCCCCAGCGCCTGCAGCTCGACGGTGCAGCAGCTGACCCTGCGCTGCAGCAAGAGCAGCAGCAGCAGCAGCTGCAGCAGCAGCAGCAGCAGCAGCAGCAGCACGAAGAGGGAAGTGTCTCAGCACCCTCTAACGGGGGCTTTTCTCTAGGAGCTATGGTATTGGGGGCAGGGGCCCTCGGCTGCAGCCTGTGGCTGTTTGTTTACCTGCAGCAGCAGAAACTGAGTTTCACAGGTGGGTGTGTTTTCTCTCGCATGCGGTGTACGTACACCTGAGATATAGAGGAGAGGGGGACTGCAGCATGTGCAACAGCTGCATGCAGCTGCATGCAACTGCTGCATGCAACTGCTGCATGCAACTGCTGCATGCAACTGCTGCATGCATCTGCATGCAGCAGCAGATATTGTTTTTGTTGTTTCAGACTTCGTCAAGGATTTGTGGCGCCAAGCGGACGCGCAGATGACCGCCTCTCACGACCGCATTCAAAACGCAGTAGAGGATGTACGCATGCATCCCCAGCTAGCTAGCTAGCTNAGCTAGCTAGCTAGCTTGTAGTCAGCCTTACAACTGCCCCGTCAGCGCGGCGCTCAGCCAGCTAGCTAGCTAGCTAGCTAGCTAGCTAGCTAGCTAGCGTGCCTGCTAGCTTGGTGGTTACCAGCTCCTCAATCTAGCTACATATGAGCCGAGTGTATTCTGCGTGTATCTCTCTGTTGTTGCTGGAGTGTATGTTTACATTGCTGAGGTGTATGGACAGTGTTGTGGTGTATGTACACCTCAGATGATCGCGCGCGCTTTCCCTGAAGATAACGAACCCCTTCTGCCAGACTTTAAGGATCTCAATTACCCTGAGTTTCTCCCCACCCTCGTCCTCGACTTTGACGGCGTTCTTGCAAAGATCGGCCATGATGTACGTGCATGCAACAGCCCCAAATGCATGCATGCATGCATGCATGCATGCATGCGCATGCATGCATGCAGAGTGTGTTATTTATTTTGGTGTATGGGTTCGTGTATGATTGCTTATATGCATACATGTGTGCATGCATGCATGCATCTTATGTATACATGCATGCATGCATGTTATCTATGCATGCATGCATGCATGCAGAGAGTATTGAATATGTATGGCATCGCATTTTGACATGACCTCCAGATGCATGCATTGCATGCATGCATCCTGTGTAAACTGTATGTGTATGTGTATGTGTGTGTATTTGGGGTGTATGTACAGCGCACAGGGGGCTACAAGCTGCGCAAGCGGCCGTATAGCGAGGCCCTGGTGAACCAGTTGTCTCACTTCTTTGAAGTTGTTGTATGGAACGCAGATCAGCCCCCCGTCGTACAAACGGCGCTGCAGCAGTGGGGCCTCCCCGTCACCGCCTGCCTCAATTCAGACAATATGTCCCGCAAACATGGACGCAGAATCAAAGTATAAATACATCTTTATATATATATATACATATATATATATATATATATATAATGCATGCAGTGCATGCAGTGCATGCGACTAGGGGCTTGCAGCAGGGGGGTTTTTGGGGGGGGGTATTATAGGGTTGGTGTATGTGTGTAGGAGAACGAGTTGCATGCAGAGGGTGGTATAATTTTTTTTGTTTTTTGCATGCATGTTTGGGGCTGCATGCGTGTTTGGGGCTGTGTTGTGTTGCATGCGTTGGGGCTTTGTTGTTTAGGATTTTTCGCGGCTGGGGAGACGCCTGGATCGGCTTATTTACGTCTCCTGCACCGACGAGGGGCTAGATGACCGCTTTAGGGCTAACTTCATTAGGGTTTCTCCTTTTGAGGGGACTGGTATGCTGCTGCTGCTGCTGCTGCTGCTGCTGCTGCTGTTGCTGCTGCTGCTGCTTTTTTTTTTCTTTGTTTGGTGGTGGTGGGTTTTGGTGTTGTTTACTGTCGTTTTGTTTTTTTTTTGCCTGGTGCTTCTTTATTGCTATATTTTTGTTGTTCATTCGTTGGGTTTTTGGTGGTGGTTTTTGTTGTTTATTGTTGTTTTGTTTTTTGTCGTTTGCTGTTTCTGTTTTGCTTTTTGTTTGTTGTGTATTCGTTGTTTGTTTTTTTTATGTATGTTGTTTCTTTTCTTTTGTCGTTGTTTGTTTTTTGTTATGCTTTGTGGCTGTTGCTATTGTTACCGCATTCCTTGTGTATATGTTCTATTAATACCGTAAAAACATATAATATATAAACCTATTGCTGCTGTTGCTGCTGCTGCTGCTGCTGCTGCTGCTGCTGCTGCTGCTGCTGCTGCTGCTGCAGCTGAGGAGATGCTATCGGACACGGAGCTGTCGGACTTGTTAAATTTTTTGAAGCATTGTTCTTTGAGCCCGGACGATGTGCGTCAGAGTATAGCTCGGTATGGTGGGGGTGAGGACGGTGGTGTTGGCCGTCGGTACGATGCAGCAAAGAAAGCACAAGAAACAAAAGCATCACAACGTAGAAATATAGGAAAGCTATTCGGTATCAGCTCACCACAGGGACAGGGGGGCCCCGCATTCTTACCCTCCCCACAGCAGGCTGCTGCACTGGGGGGGAGGGGGGGGGCGGGGGGCCTTCGCTAATGGGGGCCCCCACCGATTGCCAGGGGCCCCAATATGCAACACCGCTAGCACACGCTGCAGCATGATAGTTTAAAGAAGTACAGGAGATAGAAGAGAGAGATAGAGAAAAACTGAATAGAGATAGAGCAAGAGAAAGAGAGAGAGAAAGAGAGAAAGAGAGAGAGAGAGAGGGCCCGCAGTCGGGCTTTTTTAACACTTGTTGATGGAGCCTAGCGCCCATGGGACTGTATGTACACTGCAGCGTGCTAGGAGACAGGTGCTGTACGGTCGCATGCATGCATGCATGCATGCATGCGTGTATGCATGCAAGCATGGCATGCATGCTGACGCAGTTGTTTTCTACCTTTCTTAGACTCTAACCCGCGCTTTAAAGGCAACGGGTATCTCATAAGAATGACACAGGCAAAGAGAGAGTAACGGAGACAGAGAGACAGGGAGAGAGAAAGAGGAAACAGAGACAGAGAGGCAGCGTTCTTACTAACGCATGCGCTGAACAGTAGCTGCTGAGGACAGTTGCATGCAGTGGCTTGCATGCATGCATGCATGCATGCATGCATGCATGCATGCAAAGTCTGTTCAAGTTTGGGGCTGTGGCCCGGCAGCGCGCATGCAGAAGCCCCAAGCGAGTAATGTTCTTAGGGGGAGCTGAGCCCTTTAGAGACAGAGAAAGTGGAGGAGAAAGGAGACGGTCTCTGCTGCTGCTATGCATGCGCCCTGTCCCCTCCTCAGCAGCACTTGAATAAGAAAGCCGCCAGGTGTACGTACAGCTGCACCTCTTGCATGCCCCAGCTGCAAGAGGTTTCACTACATTTTTATACAAACAACCAAGAGATAAAGAAAAAATAAATTGAGACAGAACAACATCACTGTTTGTTTTGTTGTCGAATAAAACAGAGACAGAGAAGAGAAAGAAGTCCCCATAGAGGTGGAAACTGAAATTTAATTAATTTGTATTTGCACGGGATTGGGGTGTATAGACCGCATGCAGACGCGGCGACTCGCCGCGCTTTGCTTTTGCATGCAGAAGTAGCAAGTTGTTGTTTTGGGGCTTTCTTTTGTTTACGGTGCTTTCTTCTTGACCTGCGTTTTTTTTGTGTTTGTGCTGGCGGCGGTTGCCGCTGCTCTCTTTAGGCGAGTTCCCGTCTTACTCGAGTTCGTGGCTTTTGTTGCTGCTGTTGCTGCTGCTGCTGCTGCTGCTGCTGCTGCAGCACTGCTGCTGCCTTCGCCTGTCTTCTGCATGCAAATCTTCTCTGCCCCACCAGGGCGAGTGATGAGGAGAATACCGTCTTTCTTGAGGCGCTGCTCGAGAGCTGTTGCAATGGGTGGTGTTAAGTAAGCAGAAAGAAGTGAAAAAGAGAGGGCGTTGCTGCTGCAGTCAGCGGGAGAGGCAGCAAGATTGCTGTTTCCGCTGCTGCTGCTGCTGCTGCAGCTTATGCCGCGCTGCGCTGCAATTGCAGCAGCAAGTTTGGCATGCTTCTGTAGTAGAAACGTCAACGTCTTATCAAGATTAAACCGCACAAACAGCGTCCCCTCCTCCGCTGCCGCTCGACGCCTCTTTCCCTCTTCGGCGCTCACTGCTGGTGTGGCTGCTGTTGCTGCGGCAGCTGCAGCAGAGGCGTGTGATGCTGTTGCTGCTGCACTGGGGCAGGATGCCTCTGTATCTTTTTCTGTTTCATCTTTTGTTGCATTCAACAGCCGGATGTCACATGTGAAGTCTAGACGGCGGAGCACCCCTGGGTGCTGCGACACTGCCTGCAGGTTGCGGCGGACTTGCAGCTCGAGTTGGGTTGGCGCAACGGCATCCAGCAGCGGCACAAAAGACTTTGAAGCGTGTTGCTTCAGATGAGGCAACAGCAGCAGCAAAGGGTCTACAGGAGTCGCTAGCAGCAACGATGCATCACTCAATACCAACTCAGGAGGCAGCAGCGCTGAGCAGGTGCCCACACTCCTGCAGCTCTTGTTGATCTCATATATAGACTGTCCTGAGACGAAGAAGTCCACCATCACATCAGGCGTAGAGGGATAAGGCAAAGAAAGAGGCAAGAGGGTCGGCCCTGCAGAAGCGCCACCGCGTCCTTTCGGTGGTTTACTTGGTGGGGTTGCTTCGCCGGGGATCAGCAGCAACCGCAGCTGGCTGGGAGAAACCAGCGGCTTCGGCATCGTGAATGTATTCACCGCAATGCTGAGCAGGGTGTATGTCCACCACCTCAGTGCAACCTAGACAACAGGGAAAGCTAGACAGCGGCGAAGGCAGCCGAGCCTGCCGCTACACGAACATGAAATAAAGAAGGCGGATTCGCGTTGATCTAAAACCCCTGAGGATTTAATTTGTTATTTCAACTGGATATGATCATGAAAATTAAACGGAAATGGAAAAACAACGCCACACTCGACAGGTTTCCAAATTGCATGAAATCTGCCGCCGACGAGGAGGTGATCCGCAGCCCAGGCGGCGTCCTTCTGTGTTTTTGCACAAATATGTTGCTAGAAATTCTAAATAAAAATAATAAATTGATTAATTAGGAGGCGAAATTGTTCAAATATCCCTGCATGCATGCAATGAGATGCTCAGGGGTTGGTCGCAGTACAGAAACGAATGTGATGTCTGGGGGGAGGAAACTCAAGCAGTGGGGGTGGCATCTGTGCAACTTTATTCATCTCTGTCGGTTTGAAACATTTATTTTCTTCGTGTAACTTAAAATGGAGGTGTATGCTGTTGCTGAGCTACTTGATTCCCCCTGCTTCTGTCTGCGCACCGCCGTGTTTGTGGCGCTGGGTTGGTGGGTGGTTAGGTCAGTTTGGGGTAGATCCGCATATTCTTTTCAACACCATGAAGACTTAAACCTTTACGCAGGGTCGTGAGTAATGCACAGGAGAAGTAGTTGAGCAGGCGAGCCGGGGCTTGTCAGCATTCAGCCAATAGACCTTCGGCGCAGCAGCAACAGTCAATGCATTGTTCAAGTTCACAAGAAGCCAAGAAAGCGTCGAATGCTAGACCTTGAGGGGTGGACTGACGGTCCCTCTGCATTTTTCTCCTTCACCTTAACGTCCAGAGTCCAACACAAAACACGCAGAGATTCATTGACCGATAGCAGTAGCTAGCGGGTCGGGGCAGTTAGCTACCCCGCCAAGCGTAGCTAGCTGCAGTAAGCCATTCCCTTATACTTCATACTATTGCATGCAGTTTGGGGAGTATTTGTTGCTCCAAATACTCAGAGAGGCTCTACCATTTGGTGTTACCTGCGAACGCTGGTCCTTGTAGTTTTTGTTCACCCCATGAAGTCTTAGTAATTGAGACGCAACAAAGCAGATCTTGCCACACATAGAACCCTTTAAACGGAAGCTCATGGGCTGTGTGGGATGGCTATAGTGAACCGGCCTGTTGAGTAGGGTCTCCACTGCAGCGTGGTGGTTTGAGTTGCATTCAAGTTCTTTTGTTGTACGTCAGGTTTAAGTTTCTACGTCGTTGGGGGCTCTCCAGCAGTGTAGTGAACTCCTTTTGCATCTTGTCAAAGGCAGAGCAGGGCAGTGCACTTCCCTTCCATCTTTTGTATGCATTATTTACATAGATTCTGCACCCCCAAGGTACGGTTAGATCGTGTCTATTGTCTAATCACGGTGGTTGTTCATGCTGTAGACAAGGTGATATCTCGCAATGAGTATATTTAGCGCGGCATGAACGGCACTTGCTGCACCACCGCTAACACGCGTTCTTGCTGAACTATGTGATTCGTATAACCAGTCCATGATCTTTTCCTGCAACGGTCCTACGCTGCCTCCGCCTATAATTGAGCAGAATATATGAATGTGCATACACCGCTTATCAAGCAGTACTCTGTAGATAAATAACTCGTGCTGTTCAGAGCTTGTACTCCTCGTGCATCTTCAATAATTCCCAGCACTACATTTCTGCAATCAGGGGGGTATGGGGTGGCGGCGTTAATATTCCTTCGCAGCAGAAGCTGTAGCTGCAACGACTAGTCGAGCCTGTTGCGGAGCAGGTTTGGACGAAATTCATGATCATCGTGTTTTTAGATAAATATATGAACAGTAAATTAAATAAAAGCCGCAATTTGTTGCATGTGCGTATTGCATTTCTTGAATATCACTAGTTTCCTACGCATATGTTCCCGTGCTCTCGCGTGGTCGCAGTGCAGGCTGACTGGAGGGTTGAGGGGCCCCGAAAAAAGGACACAGTGAGCTTCCACCAGAATTTTTCTTCGTATATATCATATAAATATTATTTACATGTGTGTTTCTTTGAAATGATTGAATATTGACGGCAGAGACCAGCGGTTTCTACCAGGGCCTCGGCGGTGAACGGGGGGCCCCCCTGCTGCAGCATGCAATTAATGAATGGGGCTTCAGGCCCACAGTACCGTGCGTTCTGTTCTTTGTCTAGACCCCACCAATAATTAATAATGTTAAATTGGCTTAGTTTGTTCGGGTGAGCATTTTAAATCCTCAGCATGTGCAGCAAAGCCGCAGCAATATATGGGGCTTACATATCGTTGAGCCCCGACAGAAGAAGCCTCGAGATGTAAGAGCCAGCACAAGAGGCGGGATTCCTTAGACCAGCGGTCCTTCCGCGTCAGCTGAAGTATACACTTCAAGCGCTGCACAGCTAGAGACTGAAGACCTATAGAAGAAGTTGCGACATTCTCCCGTTCGTATTGGCCTTTCTTATCGGGGGTACTGCCACAGTCTTGCCGGGGGTGTTCCCTGTCTTCCTTCACTGAGATGGATGACGTTAGGGAGAAAAGGCAGTCGGGGCCCCACAAGGGGGGCCCCCAGAAGGGGAAGGCTAAGAAAGGGGGTTCTTCTGCTGACGGGGCTCCTAACACCGCAAGCCTTCTAGAGCTGCAGCTGGCTGAGCTCGAGCGAGGTTTGCGTGTGTCTCCCCCTGAGTTGGGTGTTGATAGTTCCCCTTCTGCTGTTCTTTGGGACTTTGTTTCTTTTTTGAAACAATTTTGCCTCAACGAATTCCGTGCTAGGCAAATTGCGTTGGATGCTCCTGCAGCAGCAGCAGCTGCAACGAAAGACCCGAAGGCCCCCTTCAGCTCTCCGCTGGCTACTGCCATATTCAGCCAAGTCCCAGGCAACGCCAAGGCTACCCCTCCCCTGTGGACAGCCCCACAGCCCTGCAGAGTTGAACTCATAGGCAGCTGCGGCGCGGGCATGGGGCCCCCTTCCTTCGCCCGCAATTTGGATTTGGCCCTAGAGCTCCCAGAAGACGCGCTAGATAAGCGCGACTACTTAAACTACAGGTGAGCCAGCAGGGTTTGTTTCTTATGCCCAGGCTCCTTGCATCCGTGCATGCATGCATGCATGCGTGGGAGTTTGCTCAGTCTGAATGGGGCGTCCGCCACATTGTGCTGCTGCGATGTTATTTGGGGTGTATCTGCAGATACCTTGCGAAGCGTGCAGCGTACGTAGATATGCTGCGCTGCCAGCTACAGGAGGCCTTGGCTAAGCAGCAGCAGCAGCAGCAGCAGCAGCAGCAGCAGTGGGCTTGGGCTTGTGCATGCAAGCGAGCCCGTTTGAGGGTGGAGGCAGAAGTGAGGCCTTGGCGCCTTGACGGGCTGAAGACAGTTCTTTGCGTCAAGTTCTTGCCGTTAGAAAAGGAGACAGTTAAAGCAAAGGAGACGGCTGCAGCTGACGGCTCCACAGCAGCAGCAGATGCACATGATGTGCGTGCCCAGCAACGGCTGTTTCGGCAGCTGCAGAGCTGGGAGGTGCGTTTGTTTGTGGCTTGTTGCGGCGGCCTCTTCAAGGAGAAGTTCCTGAGGCCCAACGCCAATGCGGTGCGGCGCAGAACAACCGCCACAAAGGATCTGAAGGAGACAGCAAACAAAATGGAGACACCTCTCACTGACGCGCAGGTCAAGGCGCTGCCCCCCACCCCCTACTACAACGGCCTCGTGCTCGAGGACTGCAGGTGGGTCGATACTTACCAGGGGAACCCTAGGATACTGCTGCTGCTGCTGCTGCTGGTGCTGCTGCCACTGCTGCTGCTCCACCTTGCTGCAGAACAAAGCGCGCTGCTGCAAATGCCGTCACGTCGTATAGAAAACACTCGAAGCCGCTGTTTCTGCCATTGCTGTCTCTGCTGCTGCTGCTGCTGCTGCTGCTGCTGCAGCTGCTGCTGCATATTGCATTATTTCAAGCTGTTCCACTAAATTTCAGATCCCATTTATGTTTGTTTGTTTCTGTGTTTGTTTGTTTGTTTTTGTTTGTTTGTTTTTCTTTGTCTACCCTTTGCACCTTCCACAGATTTTTCAAGCACGCTGAGATCCTCCGCAAATGTGCTGCTGAGTTCACTGGCTTCGCCAGCGCCGTACGGCTCCTCAAGGCCTGGGCCCGGCGGCGCTCCCTCCTCGATTCGGGGCTGTCTGCATGCAGCTCAACAACAGGCAAGTGCTGCTTCAGCGTGCCTCTTTTAGAGTCTCCTCATTTGTTGTTTCCTCCGTGTAGTGCTTGGAGATGGGTTGGATGGGGGCGTTGTAACTTTTGGTTTTCTTTTGGGGCTTGGGAGTTTCTGGCTTGTGCATGTGGAGGAGTTGATAGAGTGTACTTGTTGCTGCGTTGGCAGGCGTTTGCTGCGGTTTTACGCTGTCTTTGATTCTGGCTCATGTGTGCCTCGCCTCGGGGGATGTTGCCCGCGTTGCCGCCCCGGTGCAGCTGTTCCGCCTGGCGCTGTCGTTTCTGGGGGGGGCGGACTTCCGTTCCCGCTTCTACTGCATGGGGGAGGACGCAGGCCGCCTGAAGCCCTCGCTGCCAGAGGAGGCGAATGCCCGCCTGGAGGCAGCTGTGGCGGCCCGCAACGACGCAGCTGATGCTGTAGCTGCACCCTTGCCGGGCGCGGGTGCTGCTGCAGAAGACGCAGAAAAGGCGACACATATGCCGCAGTGGGGCCGCCAAGAGTTATGTGTGGGCCTTGTAGAGGATGCCTATCTCTTTGACTCAGAAGAAAAGACATTCAACATTTTGTGGAGATCCCAACTGCATATTCAGGTAATTCTTAGAAGCCCTGGAGCTGTACCTGAAGGGCTGTATCTCCTTGCCAACGTGTAAAGAGAAAGAGAAGGCTCGAGAGCCATTTTCCTGCATCTTTACCTCGGTAAAGTTTTGTTGCGGCGGGCGGTGTGCTTGTACAGGAGCTGCAACACGAAGCACGCAGCAGCCTAGCTGCGCTGCAGAAGCTGGATGATCCATTTTCCCTTCTTTTTGGAGAGCAGCAGGAGCATCTGCTGCTGAAGTCGGACTTGTGGGTTCATGTTCCTGCCCTGCCTCCCCGCGGACAAGCCTACGAGCTGGAGACGTCGATCCCCGTGGGGAACTACGACCCCCCTTCTCCAGACCGCCGTCACGTGCCTCAGGGGCCAGCCTACGATGATGGAGATGCCTCCTCGTCTGGAGACGACCCCACACACTTCGATCCCCCTAAGTGGGAGACGGCTCCAGCATTCTTAGGAGCGGCAACACTTGCACGCATTATCGTCAGAGGACTCGGCGACCGCATGCAGAGCTTCCGCGTCCGCTTCGCCCTCTCTGGGGGCCCCACTCAAGCTCCACGCCTTGGTAAGGCTGCTGGTTTGCATAGAGGGACAGCTGAAACGATAGCTACGGTCGTTGCTGCATTCAGAGGTTTTGAGATTAGCTGGCTGAGGGAAATCTCGGTTGATGTTGCGGTGCACGCGCCCGGCTCTCTGTTGCCATCGGCGTCGCGCAGCAATGATGCATTGTGCAACAATCCCGTTCTGCTGCCGAAATATTCAGGAAACTCATTTGACACCCTTCCTGTTGGAGTGGTGATATGCATCACGTTAAATGGAAAGGCCTCCGCGCGCCTGCTGGACCGAGGCCCTTCGGTTGTAGATGCTACGGAAGTGGCTTCGCAGACGCCCCGCGCTGTCGCTGCTGATAGCTTCAGGTTTGATTACAAGACGCCGCACCCATAGCTCAAACGTAGATGGCATCAGTCTCTGAGCCAGTGTAGTCTCTGGGCCAGTGTGACACTGTTCACCTTTGTGGTGTTGCATGCAGTATAGGCGTATGGACTCTGCTTGCGTACAGCCTGTCAGTAGAAGCTCCGCCCTTTTTTTTCTGTGTATTCTGTGCCTTCTGACCAGGAAGTTCTGGGGTCCTCGCTGCGATGTACGGCGGTTTCAAGATGGACGCATGCTTCACTGCGTGTTGTGGGAAAAGTTCGTCGTCTTTGAAGGCCCTCAAGCGCTCGACAGAGCTTCGGGAGAAGCTGCGGGACAGAGAACACCGCCAGAACAAATCGTTCGATATGTTTTGCAGCGGCATGCAGAAGACATTTGTTGTTACGCGGCCTCCCTGACGAAGACAGAGCCAAATGTAGCAGCAAAGAAGCAGTCGCAGAGGCTATCACTAGGCATTCACTGCAGCCCATTGGGTCCTAATGGCCCGCTTTCCGACAGACAGAAGGCTCTTGTACGAGTGAGTGACGGCTGGCCGTCTGCACTAGGGCGCAGCTCCTCATCCTCCTCAACTGCCCTGTAACTGGTCATCCGTGTTCACTGGTCATCCGTGTTCCTGTATTTATCCGCCTGCGTCTGATAGCCGCGAATAAAAGACTTGCGCCTTACGCAGCTTTCCCGTTTACGCGTATTCCTTTGGGTGCTCACGCAGGCATTTGCAGAGCTGAAAAATTTACTTTGCTCGTTAAGTTCCATTCCGCTGACGATCAAGCAAGTTTGGCACTCAGACGCAGCTTTACGGCACACTGAAGTCTTTTCCTCAAACATTTGGGAACCCGAAAAGGCAGCCGGTGTGTTTCCCCGGTTGCTTGAAGGCCGCCTGCGTTGTGCCGATAGTTTTCCTTTTTACTCGGATTGTAGCTGATTGCGTGTCAGCCGTCGCAGAGGTTACCGGACGGTACCTGAGCAGGCTTTTGCACCGCCATTGGCTGCTTTGTTGTACGTTTGGCTCAGCTGCGACGGTGCACTCCGTCGTCGTTCAGTTCGAAGACTCCGGGAAGTGGCCAGTGGAACGGGAAGCCGTTTGCAAACTCAAGACAGCCTTTCTGGTAGCCATGAAGTACGCCACAAATGTTTGCACCGCTGCCATTCACGTTGCCCAGCAACGCTTCCCTCCCCATTATTTCGTTGCCTGCGTGCGCGCATCAGTAGCCACTGGAGTGCGAATAGAAACACCCAACTGCGGCTAGCTTGCCAAGGACATGCCTTTTCATGAGGCTGCATGGTAGTGGCGGCATACGTCTAGCTTTCTGTAACAGGTCGAGCGGTAGCGTTTTACCACTTGTGTGCGCTGCATTTCTTGATTTTCGCAGCGAAGAGCTTCTGCGTGACTACTCTGTTTCTAGTAATGTCATGGAGTCCTTCCTGGATATCCATTTTCAGTCGTTCATCTTCCGCGTTCAAATATTCCATCCTAACGAAGTTATGGAGGAAGCAAACATCTTCACGGATTTCTCGCTCAAGCCAATCACACTGCATCTTGGCAAGGCACATAGCGGACCTGCCAACAGCGGCCGGGAGACTTTGACATTTTCTGGTGGTTCAACAGACGAACAGAAGGTGGCTAAGCAGGTGTGCGATGTGCTGCTTCAAGAAGACGTCGCCCTCTTGTCCGCCGTCAACCCATACCACATGGACAAAGTTTTGCATCTCCGCAGTCTTTGGTGGGCGCCGCAAGCAGCCGCTCTGGTACACAGCTTGGCTCTTAAACACACAGCATTCGCTGGTGAGGCAAGCACCTTCAGCAAGCCTGCAGTTGATGCGTGGCACTCATGGCGATTGCCCTTATGGCTAACTGAGTAGAAAAACTCATGAGCAGCGAACTGTCTGCTTATGCCTTGTGAACTTGACACGGCATCTCTGTGGATCACTTGGATTATGGCGTATTTGTATGTTTTCTCTTTTGTTTTGATGTCTTGTAGGTGCCGTGAGACTGGCAGTTTCTTGGCTGAGCAAACAGCTAATAGTGGGGGCGGTACACTTCGCCGAACACGTCTTGGCATTCCTCTTTGTTGACTACATGCGGGCGGGTTATGGGAATGAGCCCCAAAGCCCGCATGTTGCTTTTCTGCGGTATGTTGATAGGGCTGGCGTCGGGTGTGTGTTTCCGTTAGTAGTGACGGTGTGGCAGGTAGCTACAACTGATGGCGAGCGAGAGAGGTGTAGTTGCTTTCGGCGACATCAGCCTTTGTCGGGAACGGAACAACGCAAGGTCGTCTAGTGTGGGCTTGAGCTCCTTATTGTTTGCATATCAACTGCATTTTCAGGTTCCTTCACTTTGTTAGCTCTTTCGATTGGGAGCATAGTCCTCTGCTTGTTTCGTTCGACTCGTCGTCCCTACTCACGGATGGACAGCGGCATCACATGCAGGCTTCCTTCGAGCAGTAAGTTGTGCGGTGTTGCATCTCTTCACATGGCACGTCACCCCTCGGGAATCAATGATTACGGTAAAGGGGGATATATACAATGGTGCATGGTCAACCACAGGACAGCGGCATTTTCCATCCTTCTGCAAGCTCTTGGTGACATTCTTGCGTTGCTGAACGGCCCACTGCTTACGTATTGCACCTTTTGTTTACAGCTTCGGTCATGTCCCGTCGGTACACTCTGTCCTAGACCCGCATGGCTTCATACTGCCACGACCTGATCCTCCATCCTTTCGTCGCCTTTTGGGATGTGCCCGGTATGTGCGTGAGACTGACGCAGATCGCCGAGAGGTTAATCTATGCTTGTTCTCTGTTCCTATTATTGCTGTTTAGGCTTACACCTCAAGGTCGATATGCTGATAACGTGCGTCTGGGTGGGCTGTTCTTTACAGAGACTGCTGTCAGAAAATACGTTCCATCCCCATGACTTCGTCGCGGTTAACCACAGCATGGAAGGGTTTATTCGTGACTGACTGGAGCCAGTTCGACATTGTAATAAAGCTCAAAGATCCGCTGGCAGCTCCGCAAACCGGTTCACAAGATACAATCCCGCAGAAAAAGAGGCGATATGCTAACTTGGCATTCAACAACGACACAACGGACACCAAAAAAGAATCCGTGCTTGGCGGTCTTTTACAAAGAGAAGCATCTGCAGATTTACCTCTGCTTTCATCCCAAGGGCTTCGTCTTTCGCCTGCATCGCCGGAGACAGCAGCTGTTCTGGACGACTTGTTGCTCCGAGCTGTGGGCTCGAAAGCATGCACGAGGAGGTATTTATTCCTACGGTTCCTGCGGCGCTTATTCCAGGCTTTCCCAGACGCTTTTGTTCTGGGGTTAGACTTTGTGCAAGCACAACAGCTTGCGGGAGGCCTACCGGATTCCATAGCTTTGAAAATACCACCAGCCACGCTTCTCTGTAGAGCGTTGCAGCCCATAGAAGTGTCGCCACGCCTTCTTCTTTGCCCCTCTTGGGAGGCCCAGAAGGCGCCCACAACTGGTAGAGAGTCATTCAAGGAAGGGAGCAGTTCACCATCAGATGAACGGGCTTTTATGGCGGTCCTCAGCCCGTCGATGCTGTTAGGAGGTATCAAGGCGATAGCCACGGGAATGATAGAAACGGTGGTACTCACGTAGACCACTCAGACTGTGACCAGCACCTCTGGTGGTGCTTTTATTGTTTGAAACCCCTTATCCAAAACTTGTGTCCTTGTACCCAATGACTCGCAAAAAAGAACATACGAGTACTTGCTCTTCAGCGCAATTAGCTATGAAAGTTATCCATACTTGGCTGTCCAGAGTTGGACTTTGTCGTCTAGCTGATGGCCAGGATAGGAAGCAATGCAGAAACCCTTTCCCCGATGTTCAGCGTTGACTTTATTCTGATGCAGATTGGCGCACCATCATCCACGTTTCCATGTTAGTGTAAGCTGAAGGACGTACACACAGTTTCCCTGTCGGGTATTCTATATACAACTAAACAGGCTGCTTCCATACAGCAAGAATTTGCTGGAGTTACCGCAGAAACATCGCCCCTGGCTTGTGCCCATCTGGTCATCGGGTAGAGGCTTGTATTACTTGCTTGTAGTGTGGTTCCAGAGCGTTCCCCGTGCAGAAGGTGCTACAGCTTAGGCTGATTACAGAGGCTCGATAGAGGGATATGTGCAGTGCTATACCAAAGTTGGGTGGATGGGTAATTCGGACGTGTTTGGTTCCTAGGAATTCATTGGAATGAAGCAACAAAACGTCTGTGTGCAACAAAAAGCGTATGCATGTGGAGAAAGTCGCCTTTACTGACAAGGTTGACTCAGAAAGCATGCAAACCGTGGTGATGGTTGCAAGCGAGTCGTTGAAGTCGTTATTCAAGCGTCCAACTGCAGCTGAAATCTAAAGGGAAGTATATGCATTGCCTTCACTCTAGGGAATGAAATAATCAGAGTATTGGGTAAGCTGCTTCCCCTGTAACTCCCTAGCATGGAACTACCTGTGAGCGGCAGCTGCGGCAGCTGCAGCGGTGCACGTCAATGAGCATCTCTACAATTCCGAACATTAGTGTTGCAAGATGAGCGAGGCAACGGACACTGCACATCAGCCTCATTGACTTCAGCTTGACGTGCCACAGGCAGCTGCCACTTTTCAGCCAATCGGCCGCGCCAAGCCACCATGCATATCAACGTTGCTTCAGCCCATCGCAACTCGCCACTAAATCGCCCTTACGCACGATTCCGGTTATATATGAAGAGGGTTTGGTCCTCTTGCGCTCAAGGGTACGCTCGCAGCCGCGGTCATCTGTCTGGCCAGCGAGCTGCCGTCAGGTGGATGCCTTTGCTTCGCGGGGACATCTACACGCGGCGAATGTGCTTCGTCGAGTCGGCCAAGTGTGTCGAGCCCAGTGTCCCAAAGTGGGTCAATGCTCTGGCGTGCCACGCCTTCCCCCTTCAAAATGCGCATCAGAAATTCCGTTACGAGACGCTTGGTGTCACCTGTAGCGGAATATCTCGTTGCGGCGTGTTCAATAAGTAAAACACCACGATTCGTAGTCATCTGCTGAAGGCCAGGTTGGGATGACAGTAACCAGAGGCAACGGCATCCCTGTGCCACAACCTCAATGTTGCCCGAATGCGCAGAGACGACCTGCAAACGGTGGCAGTGCACTCAGAGACGAATTTGCGTCATTCAAGATGAACCCACCACATAACACTCCAAAACGAATTGTTCTCAACGGGCTACGCAGCAGTGCGATGCGGAACACACCTTGCATATGACGTTCACGCCTCGCTCTAGAACGGCAGCTGTGCACATTTCGTTAGCTGCACAGTTCGCCGTGCATCTGAGAGCATCTTCAGCAAGACACGATTCAGCGGAGTGTTTGAACATAACGAAGAGGACAGTTGTCATTGCTCGTGTTCTCATTAGATCTGCATATATCTTGGAGTCGTCCGGTTCTTTGTAAACAAGACGCGATATAGCTCGACAGCCGTACGCACAAACCTGTAGATAAACAACGTGTTCGAGAGTTCGCAGAGCATCGTTCCTCGTGCGCGAACGTCAAAACTGATTTCAGCGAATGCCTGCTGCGCTGGGTTAAAGTGTGTAGGTGAAACTCGTGACTAACCAAAGCATCGTTAGCGCAAGCGGTCATGCTCTTGATAATCGCTTCAATTACCCCAAGGTCTACAGCTCTTCTTCTTGCGTCAGCCTGAATGAACAGTCGAAAGCCAAGCAGAGAAGCAACACCCAAGAAGTCCCAGTAGTTCACATAAGCCGATGGCAGACGGAGTAGCAACTCAACGGTGTGAAGGCAATCCTGCGTGGCTCGCTAATGCATTGCAAACTGAAAGCCTTGTATAGACGCTCATGAAGCGTTCCTGGTTATAGGGCACAACTGACTAACCAGAGAGTTGGCGTGATAGCTGAAGGCCGCTATAAATTCATTCACGTTGGCACAAAGGGTGAACGCATCTTTGCTGTCCTTAAGGGCGCTGATGATGATGCTAAGTGTCAGCCGACCGAATATCTGGGGACAAAAACAAGCGCATGGCATCATTATACATAGACCTTTGTGTAGCGTAGCTTCGACTATATCGCCGTTGTTCCTTTGATCATGAAAGTTTAATGGTGGGCCTGCGCAGACGCCGCAGGGGCGGCCAAAGCCGGAGTTCATACTTCGCTCTGAGGAGAATAGAAGGCTTCAAGGACAGTCAGCGCTGCGCAGCATGCGCTAATAACCTCCGGAACGCAACGATGGCGCTGCATGGCTGCGTTTACCTCCTCAATCATCTCTTGCGTAAGATAGTTCCTGCATCAACATTTTACCGCGCAAACGCATTCCGGCGAGTTTCCACCTGACGCTAGCTGACTTCGTGTCAACTCAGCTATCAGCTCAGGAATATACGCACTTGCAACCGTTCACTTTTCCAACAATCGCAATCGTATTGGCGAAACCGCTAGCTACACTTTGGCTGTCGGGATGAGTTGACACCGCCAACAGGAGAAGAGGAAACGCCTGCAATATACAGCATACAACCCGCGCCGCCGTGAAGTGGATTACTGGGCGAATCAACTTGTGGTTCTACTGCAACGGCCTACAGAAACACGGCTATGCTTTATGGCATTCACTGGGGTGCTGCAGCTGTGAGAATTACAGTTTGAGCCACATGCTTGCAGTGACGAAGGGAAGCACGAGCTAGTGAAGCAACTGCTTGGCAAGCTGCACCCTGAAGCTTCCGATTGTTGGCGTGCAACTGCATGACCTCCAAGACCTTTGCGCGCAGAAACACAACAAGGCGCTAGACGCACTTCATCGGAGCAGAATATTCTAAGGAGGTATGCAGACACCAGTAACTGGGATCCCACACGTCAGGTTTTGTTCGACACGTGATGGCGCTATGGAACTGTAAGCAGCAAAAAATGTTCTCACCCTGTCCACATCACTGGCGTCGTCGGGCATCCACTTGGGCGTTATAGATTCGACCAGCTGAACGTCTTCGCCGTAACTAGGTGGTCTCCGGAGGTGTTCGTACCCTGCCAAAACACGCACAGCGCATCTCCTTCAGCTACGGAAGATTGTTCAACAGATCCGACAAACACCAATATCCACAGTACGAATGTACGAAGAGGAGCATCAGTAAAACATCTCCCCACCTTCTTCCAGTCGCTGTCCGGAGGTTCCCTGTTTGTTCCGCTCGTGTGCTGCCAAGCCCTCAAGCTGAGCCCGTTGCCCAGCAGCATCTATCGCCAAGCAGGCTCTGCAGAACGGTGGAAGGAACCACACGGATAAATGAAGAGCTACCGTGATGTATTTACATGTTTCACGCCCCCGGATAACAACGCTAGGGTGTTTGAATCACCATTGTGGCGAGCGGGCATCCTGGCTTGGTGCACGCAAGCCACTGCAGCTCTGACGTACCTCGTCAAAACGATGGGTTCGTGTTTCCATTTCCCCAGGACTTTAAGAAACACGGAGTACTGTGTGCTCTTTCGATGAGGCGATCTGGCTACAATTAGGATGTGGATGCAGAACGCAACAATCTCACAATCCGATGATTCATCTATTTGCTGCAAAAGCAGGTCCACCAAATCTGTGTTGATGACAACCTGCGGACG
Organism: Eimeria mitis; assembly: GCF_000499745.2. NCBI lineage: Eukaryota > Apicomplexa > Conoidasida > Eucoccidiorida > Eimeriidae > Eimeria > Eimeria mitis. The sequence goes on along the minus strand of NW_024015303.1, from coordinate 36,999 downwards.
CTCAAAGGCGCAAATGACAATGACTGCCCAGTATGAGCATACGCCGTGCCTGCGTGCAGAGTAGAACGCCGCTATTGCACAGAAGAGAAGGTAAACCACTAGAAAACTTTCGCAGGGAAGCTTGCCTTGGGACGAATGACAGCGGCCATTACAGCAATGATGTCCGATCGCAGCTCCTTGTCATCTATAGCCATGAGAGTGGTCAGGGTTTCGAATATTGGAGGTGCTAGATGCTCCTGGAATTTGGAAGCTGAACAAATGGCAAGCACACTCCGTCGCACCCAAAACTAGCGCACAATACCCAGTAGCCGTTGTCCGAAACTGAGTGAACGGTAGAAATAAAAGTGTCCTCAGTAGTAGATCCTAACTGGGTGATGATTCGGGAGCTTAAGTACATTCAAAAACGTTGAGAAGGCCAATGATCCCTGCACGCTGGATGTCAATCTGGTACGGGTAGTAAGGCAGAGACTGTATAAGGGCGTTCGCGTATTCCTGTCGGCATCACGTACAAGGCACAGCGCATTTGTACAGGTCAGGACTAGTGTTGCTAGCGTCTGCAGCTTTGCCCATCGCAATGTAGCTGACAGAATTACCTGTGAAGCCGGATCCTCTCGAACGAACTCCTGACAGCAGCCAACTGCGAAGTCGTACACCAATTGTACGTGTTCGCTGCTGCCCAACTGCAGATTTAGACGCAGCACACGAAGCAACCACAGTGGAGGTGTTCCATGATTCGGCTGCACCACAGTTGAAGAGTGCAACCATTAAAATCGACAAATCTGCCAAAAGGAAAGATTTTGTGAAGCAACAGCACCATTAAAAATGTTACCCTGCCCTTCCCCCTGTTTTTCCGGCTGAAACAAGAAACCCCGCCTCACCTCTCCAGAAGAAAAAACCTTCTTCAATTGCCCATACAAGAACTTTAGTTTGACAGGCGTAGCTTCGACAGGGGGGGAAAGGAAGACGAACTCTTCGCATCTGTACGGCGGCAATCGCTCTGCTAGGGCTGCGAAAAAGTCATAGAAACACGGGAAATCCCTTGCAGATGCAACCTTCTAAAAAGGCAGGCTTCGAGTCAGCCACATGATATCTGCCCCCGCTTAATACAGAAACAGGGGATAAAACTACCTGGGATTGAGCTGCAACTACAGCTTGTTCTCACCATTGTTCAAGAGCTCCCCCTTCCGCCTGCCCTGCTGAGGAATCGCTGTGTGCAGGCGTTTCGGAGCCGCAATCTCAAAGGAGTCTTGTACTGTCATGTTCAGGCGAGGGGTTGCATCATTAGCTGGCACTTCTTTGGTTGGAGCTCGGCTAGGAGTTCCGTCATGATGTTCGGAAGGTGAATGTATCGGTGCTCGAGACAGCGAAACTGTGCGTGACCGGCTTAGTGACGACGCGCCACGTCGTGGAACGCCGCTCGCAGCTGCTTCGACTGTTAGAGTAGGAGAACGGCTTGGACTTCTGGTCGCTGCCGCAGCTGCTGCAGCTGCTGCAGCCGCTGCCGCAGCTGCTTGTCGTTCTGCTTCTTCAATCGCGCGAGCCGCCTCCTCCTCACGCCTACGGGCTAGTTCACTCATAGCATCCCGCTCGGCTATAAGCTGCTCTTCTCTTCTGCGCATCTCCTCCAGGCACCTTTTCGCCTCCTCAGCCTCTGCGCGTGCTTCCCCAGCTTCCTGAAGGGCAATGTTCTTTGAGTGGAGTTTGCTCAGGCAAATCCTGGCCCAATCGTCGTCTTCTTCCCTCTTCTCCCTCTGTTGCTCCATCATTCGTTCGTCTTCCCCCATCATACTCCGAATGGCATCCGCTTCTTTCCTGGTGGCCTCCTCCACAAAATCCCCAAATGCGCGCACTTTCCCATCATCCTGCTGCATTTTGAGGAACAACTCGCGTCTAGCTTGCTGACTTACAGGCAAGGCGTCTGCATACTCGGGCTCTGGGTATATACCGGGAAACCTGTGAAAGTAACAAGTGCAGCAATCGAGCAACCACTTTTCTTATGCGCTTGCTTAACGAGAGAGAACGCTTAATTAGCTCCACTGTAATACAATGCAAGACAAACCCGGAGAGCCCTGAAAATGCATGGCTCCTCGAGGGGATACAAGATGGCTAAATCGTGTTCAAAGAGGTGCCACTGCAAGACTGCCCAGGAGTAGGAGGCATAAGTCGTCTTCCAGTGTGGAGTTTTTACCCCCGAGGCCACAGCGGAACTCACTTAGATTTGTATATTGCAGGGCCATCCCCGCGACGCACAGGTACGCCACCTTCTATATCCTGCCTGTAACCCAAGTTGCGCAGCATGCGTGAGACAGCAAGCTGAGCAGCTGCAGCGGAAAGCCTTTGCTGCGTGCACAGCACACACGAATCTCAGAGCAACCTCTTAAGCGCAACGCATCCAAACCGAGCAAGCAGGCCATAGCCAGCAAGGCTTAATCCAAATGACAGTATTGCAAAACCGCTGGCTGGTCGTGCGCCTGACGTATACCTCTCTGAAGTCTACATTGCGCTCCGCCATTTCTTCCAATGGGTCAGAGAACCCCTCAGCCACAGCTCGAGTTGTTAGAGACTGATTTGGCAACGGGTTTGTCGCTTGAATGGCAGATATCTCCTTCATACGTTCAGCATGCAGTCTAACCAACTCCGGGTCTGCACTGACTCAGATAAGGACACACAGCAGCACGGCAATAGCTGCATGCAGCATCACACAAGACAGATGAAAACAGCGCACCCCGTACCCTGACAACAGCCAACTTAGGCCCCCAAAGGCAATATCTGGCAAGCAAGATTCGTACTTCTCAGCATATGCTGCATGGTAAAAAGCGTCGCGGCTCCTATGTTCAATGCGAGCTGCCTCTGCTTGAGCCAGTGCAATGTCCCCGCGTGCCTGAGATGCAGATATGGACAAGAACGGGATGAGCATTACTGTGTAGGTATACTACATTACGTGCTTCGCAACGGTCCTGCGATGTCTGCCCATATTGTGGATCAGTTACCCCAGAAGCTTGACTTGCCTCATCTATGCATCGGAGCTGCTCTTCGATCAGACGCTGTTGCTCCGATGTCAGTTCCGTCAAGAGAGGGTGCGCATTCTTCTCTTTGAGGGCCTCAAGCTCGGCTTGTTGCTTCTTTTGAATAATGGCCCTCGTTATATCACGGCTTTGGGTATGCATCCGTTCTGCTTGGTCTCTTAGGTGTTGGACAGCCAAGTCCATACCTGTTTTTTCGTACAAAACTGCTGGATCTACCGTTGGGCGCGGCCTTTCCTGGTGCAAATGCTGCTGAAGTTGGTAGAGGGAGGCGGTGCGGTCGGCGAAGCTCTCTGGCCCACTGGTCGGATGCAGTGCTGTGGGAGTGCTCTCTGCCGGCGCCCACGGCACACCCCTTGGTAAGCAGGGAGGAGACACACGCTGAAGCTGCATGATCGCTTGCTGCTGCTGCTGCTGTTCTCTAGTGCCTTGGTGCCATCCGGTCACGTCCGATGGCCCTAGAAGGCGAGTTGAGGTGGACGGAAGCATAAATGAAGGAGACGAACTAAGAGACGCGGGGCCAGGCTGCCTGGTACCTAAAAGGGGCCGTCCTGTACTGTGTAGAAGATGGTATTGTAGTTCGACTGAGTTCCGCTGCTGCATAATGCGCATGTATCCCTGTTGCAACTCCTCTAACCTGCGCGTCCAGTTGAACACAGCTCCGGAATGGCCGTCTGCTCTGGCTATCTCGAGGCGCTGTCACGCTCATAAGATGCGTCTACGTATTAGACTCACCGCTTCATATAGTGCAACGGAGGGTCCAGAGGCTTTCCCTCGCCAACTATAGTGGGGACCGCCCCCCCATTGGCAGATGCTGATGTCGCATTCCCCACTTCTTGCGGCCAGCCGCTGTCGCTGGGCGTCTCACGAGTGGAATTTGCTGTCCGCTGCGGCGTGGTCTGGGCAGCAGACTGCGGCGCAGTCTGTTGCTCCGCACTAGAGGCACCTCCGTTACTCTGTGTCAGTGCTGTAGAGGGAGATTTGGTCCCACTAGAAAGCTGATGCTGTTCTGCAGGGATCTGCGTCGTTGCGCCTGTGTCAGACGACGCAGGAACGCTCTGATCTGCTGCAGTGCAGAAATTAGTTGCAACAGAGTCCTTACCAGCTGCTACATCCAATCCTTCTTCATCGTGTTTCACTCCCGTGGTAGGTGGCGATGGGTTAGCTGTTTCCTGTTGGCCGGGTGAATGCTTCGCTGCACGGCTAGAGCCCTCGCCACCGCAGCTAGCTTCCACAGGCTCCACAGACTCTCTGAGAGCCCGAGCCAGCGCCGGATACTTAATTTTAAAACTCTCATCCTTAAGGAGGGAGGCAGCTGTTGCACTTGCCTTATCCCTGTACGTAAGGGCAACCATCACAGATGCAGCTTTCGCAATATCCTGTAAGTTGCATGATCATGAAAACCCGACTTTTACTTCAACCAACACTCCCGTTCGCTAGCCGAAGGGCAGAATGAGCGGGGGAAAGGCCAACGTTTACCGGCTTCCATTTTCCATCTTCCTCTACAGGAAGCGCCCTGAATGACGGGGCACACATCGACTCTTGTAGTTCCTTCTTGAAGCTTGCATGCAGAGTGTAGTGCCGCAGCACTACAATCTGGCGCTCCCGGCACCCCTGGAGAGCTACTAGATGATAGGATATACATAAAAGAGCACTTAGAAGGAAATTAGGTCGATCATTCAAAAAAAAAACAACGCATACTTCACAGGCATGCTCGCAAATATCCTTAGGATGGGGCTGACCAGCGTGCTGGCTCTGCTTGCAAGGCGTTGACCCCTATAGGGGCTCAGCGACCAAAAGATTTATATATGTCGCGCTTTTTGATATCTCCAAGGGACTTTATATTTGATTTGTGTTGTGTGTGTGTTGTCTTTTATGATATGTGCGCTGAGCGTAGCGTAGCAGTTCCAGGTGTGCAGCTAGTTACCGTATGCGCTTGATCGCAGTAACGGCCTAGGGTAGGAGCTGTTCACTAGACAGAGCCACTCGGCCGTGCTGAGGAGATGACACACTTCCCCCGCCAACGCCAGATTTGGCTGTAGCAACGTTCCTGAGGGGACGAGTTGCAGCTGAGGAGTCGGTGGACCACTAAGACACTCCTGGAATTTCCGCGATAAGCAGCCAAACGTAGAATGCTTCGCACCGGGGAATATCAATACGCAGTTAAACGAGTGACTGCCCCAGTAGAGGTTGATCCTGGCTCAATAAAAACTCAGGCTTGAGACATGCAAATCTGTGCCATCCGTCATCTCGCAAAATCGTCGTCCTTACCTCGCCTGCGCTGTGTACAGACTTGCTTCGAATTCGCTGTGCTTCCTCACTCCTAATATCACTTTCTCCAACAGCTTTGCATGATCGGCGCATCGGGCCATCTACTTACATGATGTTTGTGGTTGTCTTACGAGGCATGCTGAAGAGCCGTCCTCTACAACGACGGTGGAGGTTTCCTCCACTTACACGATAATGATAAAAAATATGATAAATCATTTAATTACTAGACGTTTAACATTACAATCGATAGGAATAAAGTGAGATGCGGAGAAAGGGCGTTAAAAAAATTGGGAAATGTGGGTGACCGCGGGGAAAGTTGGAGGTGGACCAGGGCCCAAAAGCAAGTTCCATCTTGTCTGGGTGTGCCCCCGGTTAGTTAGTGAACATAAATTAAATAAATATGGTGTTTAAAGATTATGGTGCCGTTCTTATTTGTCCTACACTCACCTCGGCTCTCTCATGTTGGATAGGCTAACATGCGCGAGCACCAACTCTGAGTGGGTTAGTGTGAGAAACTCCCTTTCAGAAGGGCCAATCTAAGGGGAGTTTGGGGCCTTACGGATCATGTGGCCCTCGGAACTTGATCCCACTCACGTCAGTAGATGCACCAGTCCCTCCCAGCAGCTCTGCGTGTTGTGCCCCCAACGGCAACACAAACGCAGGTGAAGAACACAATTTTGAGGCCTACTAAGGATCCAAGTTCCCTTACACGATGGAGCGATGCGAATCCATAGCACTACAGGTACTGCGGGCCCTGTAACCTGATGAGATGTAGGGAGAGACCTCAGTCCCTCACGTGCTATGCTGAGATCTGTTCAAGACAACTTAGAGTAGGAAATAAGTTCTCTCAGTTCCTTCTCCAAAATTGTTCTCGTCTGCAGCCCCACTAGAGCAGGCACTGAGGCGTTTGGGGCCGGGAGAGGAGACGGCGTAACATGTTGCAATACCTTTTGCACCAAGGCTCATGCCAGCCTCTCCTACAGTCATATCAATGCTCACTTCATGAAAGGGGGTAATGCATTCACCATTGTTATACTCAGTGTACATCAATAAGCACACACAGACATTTTCACTGTTCATAAAACCCTCACTCATTTCACAACGAGCACGGCATTGTTGCCGTGACTTTAGCGAGTATTCACTACAGTTAGCGTAATTGCCTGGTGTAGTGGGGGCGCACTACAACAGGGCAGTTCTATTATATAAGCTAGCCTTTTAGTTTCCTTAGTTAGATGATAATTCGTGCTTCTCAATCATGATCGCAATTTTGTCACATGGAAGCGTATTGTTAGAATTGTTCACTTAGCTACTATGGCACAAAGAAGCTTGGTGTTAGAATTGTTCACTTAGCTACTCACAGAGTCATGTGGGTTCTGGATGCCACCCGGGAGGTAGCCCCAGCCGACGGACTGCGGCGGCCCAAGGCAGCGTCGAGGAGCCGATCCCATATGTCGCAAGGGGCCGTCACCGGCGACGGCTCCAACCAGAACCGGAACTATATTCTCGCGAAATTTAAGAACGCACAGGTCATATCTGGCATCAGTTGTTGACACATTTAGCAAGGAAGAAGTACACACGCTATCAACATGAATGGAAGCACACTTCCAAGTAAAATCGAAAAAAAAGTGCTCTGGACAGGACTGGCTGCCTCTTTGTACACAGTAAATACGACGCAATTTTGTTAATCTTTCATTAACCCGGTAGTGTTCCTGTACGGGAGAGGCTCCATCTGTGATACCGCTTCTCAAGGGGTTGAAACCAGTGTATCGTCTCTGGCGGGACTAGCCTGACTCGCTATAATCTTCAAAGGTCTATTAAATATGACCTTTAAAGATTATTTTTCCGTTTATACTCGTCCTAAACTCGCACGTCATCTCCCTTGTGTCGGGCAGCTATGTCTGCGAACACCTATTTTGGGTGGGTTGACGCTCAGACACTGCCCCGTGCCTGGCAGGATTAGCCGGACTCATTATTGTTTTTCTTCCGCACCAATGATAAAATTTATTGAACATGACTTCTGAAGATTATGGCACCTTTCTTACGCGTCCTTTGTGTAGGTCTGCGCACTACAGTTGCAGTGATTGTAACCAGACTGCTCAATCTTACTTAAGGATAGTCTCGTGTTGCAATCGAGCCAGAATACTTGAGAGCTGCTTTTAAAAGTCAGCTGCCCTCCTCGCCAGTCACCAGCAGCTCTGGGACCGGCTCCCAGGAGTCTGGAACCGGGAGAGAGGAGGCGGCCGGACACGAGTTCCAACTCACGCCGCTGCAACTCGCGGTGCAAGGCAATCCCACATGCAAGCACAGCCAAGCCCCTTTCGCTGCATGCGGTCGCATTAAAGACAACTGTTGAACATCTACTTCGTATTGCATAGCCAGCTTTCACAGAAGTAAGAACGTGTTTACCAACTTATACGGACAATCTACTGTGGCGCCTAGCCCGTGTCTTAGGTGGAGGTGTCAGTTATTTGCATCTCTAGTAAGAAGTGACAGAAATAAATGGGGCACGCTCCACTTAGTAAAAAGTAATAATAGCCCAGTAGGATGACAAGGGGAGTACGACGGGGCCAGTCAGTTGTGTGATCGTCCCCAGTGCCGACTCCGGCGAGTTGGCTTCCTGCTGCATAGAGACTGCAAGACGCCGGACGCAAGAAGAATGAGTTCCGGCGGGGGGACTGATGTGAGCGCTTTAGCAATTAGTGGTATATTTGTACCTCCTTCCTAATTCCGTGCGTTAATGTTGTTAATGTCTTTAGCGAATGACGCCACCTTCACAAGCACGTTCCCGTAAGTGGCAAGTCTAGCCCTACTTCTGTATTTCTTGTTCTAAACTTAGAGGAACGCGGAAGGGTCCTCTAAGCCACTAGGAAATTGCTAGAATTCCCTTGATTCTTGGGCCATAATTTTTTAGAGTACCTGGAGGTCCCCTGCTGAAGCACATTTGCAGCACTGGGCTGCAGTCCGCAGGTGGCAGAAGGGGAGTTCAATATCACCGACGAAAGCCCCAAATAGGTCCAAGTGCTGACGCAAAAAAAAATCCCAGGTAGACTAATAATGCGAGATTATGTTGCTTCATCATTTCCATCGAGCATTTGCCGCGCAATATGTTGCTCAATTGCACCAGTTCTGGCCTACCCGAAGAGCACAGCACCAGTGGGTGCTCAGTGGACAGTTACCACAGCCGACACTGTGTGGGCCCCTTTACAACGTAATGCATGCGTGTGCGTGCTCTGGAAACTCCAAAGAGTAATAATCCTAGGGAATGTTTGAATTTTTAGACTATGTACACGGTGGAATCTGCTATTTATCGCTAATTGCTTTGTGCCGCCCTCCTGAAAGAACCTGCTCAGGAAGACTGTCTGTGCAAGACTGACCACGCTCACTCCAGGGAGTCCTTAGGAAAATTTTCCGGATCAAATTCCTTAACTGTGTCATTTATGTGGCTTAATATCTAGAAATGAATTTGGGGAGGCACTTTCTGCGTGCGTCCACGACAGGGTAGATAGCGCGGTGGTATCGATCAACGGCACCAACAGTCCACAGCCAGGCAAGTGCTCCGAGTTCTATACAGCCTTATCTCATGAGCGCGCCAAAATTGCTCTGCCCACCTTCTTGGACTCATTGTTAGTCGGCCGTCACAGCCTGTACAACGGAGCTCGAACTGAGGGAGCACACTCCTGGAGGCACGCCTGATCAGGAGCCCATGAGGAAGAATATCCCGAAATCAGGACAAAAAGCTCCGAAAGATCCAGATGATTTGATTCCCGGGCCGGAAGAAGCTGCACTGTGTGGTTGCCGTGTAGCCACTGGCAGAATTGTGGAGGTTGTGCCGTGATTGATGGGCCCGATTCGCCGTCTGCTCAACTCTACATAAAATGTTAACCGCTAAGCTCTGCAAAGCCTGTGAGGATGGAGACATTAAAGAGGTCGAGGAACTCTTGGCATCTGGGGCTACTCCAAACTTCGCACCAAGTGGGAGTGGGCACCGTTACCCACTGCATTACGCCGCCACTAGCGGACACGTAGAAATAGTGAAACTCCTCCTGCAAGTAAGCGCACTGTTGCCCCAAGCACTGGCCTTTACCTGATTTCCCTTGGTATCCCTTTCGGCTTGGCCAGCACGTTTATCGTCCACGTACTGCCGTTGATATTTGCTCTTGTATTTCCCCGGGTACAGCATGAAGCGACGGTGGATCCTTTAGAAGCTTCGAATGGCTGGACTCCATTAATGATAGCCACGTGAGCTACCCCACATGAGCTTCTAGCATATTAGGCATGGCGCTCTTGACCAGGTGGGTTCCCGAAACGTCCTATCTCATGCATTTGCAGAGGTGTTCACTTGATTCAGGCTGAAGTCAGCCAACTCGCAAAAGCACGTCGACGTGATGATGATATTGCTGGAGGGCGGCGCCGACGCTGAAGCGATTGATGCGGTATGCCAATTCCATCGTCTTCAACCCTTGGGGAACCACTAGGCTGCTGCACTAGGCAATGTTCTTTTTTTCCAATTCTTTGGGGGCACGCGGAACGAACTGGAAACAGAGATTCAACTATGCAGGCATTCTGCAGTGCAAACGGTTTGGAGGGAAAATTTGGCTTTTTTATGGTGGTTGCAGCGGGGAAACACAGTACTACATATCTTGGCTTCCCTTGGCCAGACAAAGCTGCTAAAGCGACTGCTCCAGAAAATCCCTTCTCTCGACGTTCTGGGCCCAGGTTTCGGCTACCTAACCCCACTGCATTATGCCGCGGAAGCTGGTCACGTGGACACTGTTGAGTTCCTCTTGCAGCTGCGGGCAGATCCTCGAGGTGTGGACGCGAGCGGGTGGACGCCCGTTCACTGGGCATGCAGAAGGGGCTACAAACCAGTCCTTGATCTTCTATTGAGCTACGGAGGCAGCATTGAAGATCGTGATTTCGTAAGTATTCGATGTTTTGTATTCATTATGTAGGAGGACTAATGCAAAGGCACTATGGGCCGTGTGTTTCAGACCGTCTGCTTCCGCTCTGCGCTTTCACAAGTTGTGAGTTGCCGTTAGATCTGATGTGTCATTTTGTGCTGCAGAGGTCTCTGACACCCCTAGATGTCGCGTGCCTCTTCAACCACACTGCCTTGGCAAAGCTGCTAGACGGTGAGACTTGCTCTGTTGTGCACGATTCGACGAAAATCCAACAAATTTTCCGCCCGTGTGTCGACTTTGTGATGCAGCGCAAATGCTCCCAGGAGGGCAAAGAGACTTCTCCATTGCAGATGCTGAGACGGCGTCAAATAAGAGCTCTGCACTCGGCGACGTGGTGCCTCAAGAGGGCTCGCACGTGCTGGTAGCGGCGCCTGTGGAACAGGGTTGTTCTGCTTCCAGTTCAACTGCAAGCTGGCGTGCTGAAAAGTATAACACTGGATGGCGTGGGCATAATTTTGGTCGATTGGTTTTGGGAGCGTTTATTCTTGTCATATCATTTTGTGACTATCTCTCAAGAGTTTCTATGGCTGCCTTCTTTGCAGCTGCGGCACGAACGCTCGAAGGTCTGGGCCCGATGATCGTTGCTGCAACTGTGCTTGCCTGCTGTTCTGTTGTCTTGCCAAGTATCGCTCTCGGAATTTGTTGTAGCTGCCACTTCAAAAGCACTGGGATTTGGGCAGCCTGGAAAGCTGCTAAGTTTATTCGTGCCGTTGTGGAGTCTGAAAGTGGGCAAGGGCAGAGAGCACAACACTCGACGTGTGTGGCACTACAAGATTTGCTTATGGCGAACTTGTTGAGACGCTTGTTCACCCGGATAGTTTATGCTAACGAACATACTGCGCTAAAATTTGTGGCTGCAGGGATCATTTTGCCACCAGCTTCAATTGTGTGTTGTTTCCTGCTCGTAGTCCAACTCGCTGTCGTGACAGCGGCAGCATTATTTGCTGTTTTAAGCTTGGGTGTATTCAGCTTTGTGTGGATTTCAGCCTTTAAAGTATTTTTCATTAGTCGTCGAGGGCTTTTGCTTTATCTCGATTGCTTGACTCACGCCTCTGCACTGTGGGTGAATTCAACAGAAGGAAGCGCTAAGACAAACAGAGACATCTGCACTCCCAGTGCACTGGAGCTTCCGATGAACAGAACTGGGCATATTAAACCTGTTTCGGAGCATAGGCTCAGGAGTTTCAGAGATAGCCCAGGCGTTGTTTATCCTTCTGATTCGCCTTCCTCCCCTACATTCGGTCAAAGCCCACGCATCGCAGGAGAAGAACGAACGGGACCGGAGGCAGTCAACATCCGTTCACCTTCCGAAGCAAAGAATAGCAACACCGGGGCTATGAAAGACGAGAGGGTTTGGACTCAATATCTAAAGGACCCGGCCGGCGGAGACAGTGCTCTCCCCTTCACGCGGTCTACATACTACACTAGTGCTACCCACCGTGGCACTGTTCCTCAAAGGCTCCATCCCTGTCCTTCTTTACAGTGTGCCATACAGCTTCATCGGCAGCACCTCGAGATATACAGAGACAGAGAGTGCCATATGACGCACAGCAGGAGTCGCATTCAACAGTGTGGAAATGTTGGGTCACCTTCCTCCGGTGCTGACGGTACTGTGTCTGCAAAAGAGCTAGAGCCAGATGAGCGAAGGCAGGTTATACCGGAAAATGTTAGCTGGAGATTCCACGGGGGCAGCGTCGGGCTGTTTGCTGACTCACTGAGAGCTCACGCTTCCGCACAAAACAGCGCAAGCGTATCAGATGTGTGTGATGAGCCAAAGGAGCAGTACTTGCCAAATGGCCCAGAGCAAGAATCAACCAAGTGTCCCCTTGCTGATGAAAATTCGCGAGTCATGTGCAAATCCCTACAAAATGACACAGAGAATCAATGGCACCATGGCATTTTGGCTTTTGCATATGGCGGCCAAGAAGCTCACGTAGGACTGCATGTTGTCGCGGAAGGCCTCTCAGTTGCCTCTAGCCCTGAACGGTTTTTCCCCAAGGAGGCGCATAATGGATGGAGCGACTCGGTTAGCCTTAAGACAGAAAGTGTTGCTTCTCTTTTGGCCGGTGTCAGTCCATACCGGTCGGTGCAGCATAAACTGAAGCAGCAGCAAGCTCCTGCTGTACGCACCTCACCGCCGACGATTCCCCTCTCCAGATCTCTCCCAGCCCCAGAATCCCCTCCAGACGTCTCCGATGACTGCATTCACGGGGCGGAAGTACTTGGCTCTCGATCCATCGCTCGCCCCACAGCGGCGCTTCCCTCTGCTGGTACCAACGCCAGAGCTGGTTGGAGGGGCTCCAAACTCCTCTTCACATGTGCTCAGCCAGCGCACTGCTTCACTTCTGCTGAGTCCGTCGAAGACCAGAACCGACACACGCAGCAAACACCTGAGCTCCGTCGTGGGTCGCGTGTTTTAAAGAAGTGCAACCAGATGCCAGTCACTTCTCATACTGATGATGCAGAATATGATACCGTGGTTATCCAAAGACAGCTGCGTATATTCAACTGGTTTGAGCAATTCGTAGCGTTTAGGCACGCAGAGATTACTGCGATGAGTAAATCAGCAGCAGCGAAAGTAAATGGGACGGCATCTGCAACTGCGTCGCGTTCCTCGTGCGGCACCCCTTGGGAAATTATACCACCCGTGTCAAGCCTTTCATCCTCTGTGGACCAGGCGGACTCCCGCATCAAGTGGGCTACCTTTGGTACGCTATTCCCGTATAATGAATCTATGGAGCAGGCGGATGGTGTAAAGCGAGAATCGGCAGCGGCGACACTGGAAGAGGAGAGGGTCCCATGTTTGTGTACTGAGGATCTATTTGACTTGCCCATCAAGGAACCAATCACGGCGCATGCTCCGCAACATCCTTGCGGCAAGGCACGCCATGAACAGAGGGATTTCGACCCCTATCGAATTAAGATGGGGAGTGTCTATCAGGATTTGCCCACATCACTTCATTGGAGCCAATTCGCTAATCCTGATACTTCTGGGGGCGATAGTAGCACGCGTGGAGATAGCGGATCGGATCAGCTTGCCACACCTATTCTTCACTACAGATTTAAAGACATGGTCGAATTGCCTCATTTACGGGAGGTAAGAAATCTCCTCAAGAAGCAGCCAAGTAGAAGCATTGAATAAGCGGTCAAGCATAGCGGTTTGCTGCCTGTGGCATTATCTGGCTGCTACCTTAGCAGGCACGTATTGCACTCAACGTGACGGTCCAAGTGTGAACCTGTACTCAGACCTTTTTCAGTCTTTGGCGCCGGGAATTCGAAACGCTACTTTTCTACCAGGAGCATTACTTTGGGTACAACCCGCTAGGGGTGACAGGCGTTCTGCAAGAAGGCGGTATTAGCGACTTTTCACAAGGGCACACTCCCCGACTGACCAGCACTGAGTTTTGCCCTTCTACCAGTCGAGTGTGCATCTGCGATGATGCAGACACAATTTTAAAGCATTCGTCGTGCGACAGGGAGGTGTTGCGGATTGTCCCTCGGCACGCTTCTGAAGCGCAGGCTCACTGCTCGTTGCAGTTTCCAGCATCAGGGGGGGCTACAGTAGCTGGAGTTCACGACGGCATGGCACGTGATCAAACACATCTCTGCACCGGGCCGCAGGGGCCCCCAACAACCTACGCCGTTGCCATAAGCCTGGGGGGAACAGGCCCATGGAGGCGCCGTCGCTTGAGCAAGAGACGATGGGTTAGCGGGAAGAATTCTCTACACGGTCTGCTGAAGCCTCGCGGCACTGCGCTCACACACAGCAACACTGTATCGGACCTTGTTTCTGCCTTTGGTGATATGGAGGAAGAAACAGGGGTGGGAGACGGCAGAGTCGCAGACAACTCAGGAGCCAAACATGTGTTGGTTGCCGAAGCTTGCCGTTTCCTGATTGCTCTCTCGTTAACACTGGATCTTGTCTTAGGTATCCTGCCTCTGCTAGGTGCAATCATTCTTTTCTACCTGCTGCCGTGTAGGGATCCCTCCTATCAAAAATCTGCGGATTCAACTGCTCTTTCCTTGCCGAGTGTTTGCACGCAGAGTGAGTCAGGTACCACTGTCTTATCCGCCGCTTTTTCTCTGTTCTCACACTCAGCTCCACTCACTTCTACATTTTGTGCACATCGGCACCTGTTTTTGTGGAGCATTTTAGTGACCTCCGCGGTGGCCTTCTTCTATGCTGCCCTTCTGTTTAGTCATGCGTCCCGTGTTTGCTTTCCACTCAAACGTAGGACACATGGCAGACAGGCTTTGGAAGGGGCATAAACAGAGCCACAGTAACAGGTAACCACACTTTTTCGGAATGTATGCACCGTATAGATTTCCAGGGCGTGTTTCTATTCTTAGCCGTGTTAAGCGTGCAGCTTTGGGGATTGGTCACAGCTTACCACGAGTTCATCCATTATTTGCACTAGTCAACCATTGAAGATGTCTAGTGCAAGCCAACCCATGTACAGTGCTGTGTCCCATAGCGATAGATTTTTCGGCAAGTTGAGACTCAGCGTCATGTTTTGTTGGCATAGCTTCTTCTAACCAGCGTTAGTGTTCGTCACAACCTCCTCGGTTCGTGCGGACGTCAGAAGATATCGGAGGTCGTAGGTGTAGTGTCACATCATAATAAACTGGTTGAAGTATGTTTTATCTGGCATGTACGAGCCTTCAAGAGCAATGAAAGATATATAGTGACATGTTCAGCCCTAGGCGGACGCGTCAAGTATGTCGCGGCTAAAGGGTGCATTGGCAAGATCCACAAATTGGGCAGCCGAAAAACGCAGACTGGCATGCCCCATTGCCAGGGAGCACCATTCATATGCTATTGTTGTCTGCTGGTTACTTAGGAACCTCACATCTCAAATAAGCCAATGGAGATCTGCCAGACACGCCGTAATGGGGAAAACGGGGAGTGAAATATAGGGCTCTGTAGTGGTGTTCAAGGGGTTGCACGGTACAGTGAGTTTCACATTTTTGCTGAAGGGAAGGCCTGGCGTCCACCTAAAGAATGTGTAGCGACCTCGATTAGCAAAAGCATGGTATGCAAGGCATACTGTAGCAGCTCCATGCATTCGGTCTTTTATTGGCAAGGCGATGTCTACAGCTAACAAGCAGTGCCTATACTACACGGAGTAGGCAGCGACGCTGGAGTTGGCGCCTGGACTAACAGATTATACTGCTTGGCAATGGCAGAAAGCGTTCGACTCCTGCAGACGAGTTACGGAACAGAAGCTGCGGGCGAGCAGACGGTCTGTGCAGACGGCAGTGGTCATCTACAATCGCAACACCGAAATGGAGGCCCCCCTTCCACCCATTTCACATGTAACATACTGTAAACATGTAAATACAACGAAATCGTTGCAATCATTGCACTTAGTGCATTGGGCTCTGGCTCGAATCCGCTCGGTACATTACGCCCGGCCATGGGACGGGGGCCCCCTTGACAAAGCAGCTACATGTTTCCGTGGATGTCCTTAGGCCTCTTGCCAAAAACATAGCCACAATACGTAGTTCCAAAAAACAGTGTAAATCTCCAAATTGGAGGAGAAAAAGAGGGCTATTTTTGCCGCAATCGGGCTTGTGGAGGGCCCGAGATGCTACAGGTCGCTACTGGGCCGCCACAGCGGAGCAGTGCAGTAACACGCCTATTGCAACGTCTGATGTGAGACACACAGCACAGGGCCTCTGTATCCAATTAATATTTCAGCTTAAGGAGTAGCAGAACGCTTCACAGCAAAAGCTGTCTTTGATCTCGTTGCTGTGTGTCTCCCCGGGTGGCAGCGGTCTCACCGCTGGGGGCCCTTGCAGTCCTCCAATGTCTCAAGCAAGTTAACTCCTTGTCACTGGCTTATAGCCTAATTGACTCACCTCATGCTGGTACTTTGGCTTGGTGTTTCTAAAACTTGAGGCCACCGCCTGCGTGCGCTTCAACCTACTCCTAGGCTCTCAACTTCCCACTGCATTCCGACGATAGCGCGCCACATGCAATGCGTCTTATAATCTGTGTACAGGAGTCTTTCCTCAGCCTTAGCTACATGCTAGCCTTAAGCTGAAGCTAAGGGCGTCGACCTGATGGGCAGCAGTTGTCAACGGTATCTGTCTGGTGGACACCTCGCCTCCCGCCCTTACACCCACCGCGATCTTGACCGTGTTACACGGGTGACTTGGGGTGGTGAGATTCTGAAGGGTGCGACAAGTTCTTGCCGCGTAGCAGAGTGGGGACCGCAGTGACTCCTCTGCTATCAATTCCCGGCGCTGCTCCTCCACTGGATGCCAGGAGACATTCCGTTCTTCTCTAGAAGCATGCTCCAGAAGGCGCAGGCTAATTAGATAAAATGGACGAAATACACGCAGTGCTGGAGCTATTTGTTAGCTGCCGCGGAAGCGGCTGGCCCCTTGTACGCTTAGAGGCGGAGCAGCAGCTGTTGACGCAGCACCTTCTGATGGTATGTTATTCCGTATTTTATTGCTTTAGCTGGGTCCACAAGGGTCGCTATCCAGTGGCGACCTGCGGGCTAACTCGGAGTGAGCAATGGTTAGGTATGTTCTTTTGTGCCTTGTGTGCAGGCAGCACCTATGGACAAGGAGGAAATTGAAGACTTAATCAAGCAGTGTTTTGAAGCAGATAACAATGGAGAAATCAATTTTCTCAGCTTTTGGTCAGGTAAGTATCTGACGTCCGTGGTTCAAGTGGCTTGCTGTTGAGTCTCTGTGTTCGTAGTGTCCACTCTGCAAAGTGTCACAGCGGCTGGGTTTTACTCTCAGGGATGGAGAATCTCCTCGAACTGCTGGGGATCCGAGAGCCCTCCGCACATGTAGATGACAAGGTATATGGGTTGCAAGTCTTCAGGTAGGAAGGTGCAGTTGAGCTCACGAGCGCACGCTCATAACATGCGTTAACAGCCACACGGATGGCAGCTGCTCAGACAGTAGTGGTATAATGTTTAATCCGTATCTGCCTGTTCACAGGGATGGCCTGTTGGCCGAGGCCATGAGCAAACACCAAGGGCCCACCAGCAGCGTGTTGCTATCCAGAGACGAGGTTCTGCGCATAATCGACCAGACAAACAAGTCAGTTGCATCGCGTCATAGCAAAGGGCGTGCAGAAAGCACACGATGCGACGGTGGATCGTACCAAGGAGGCGACGCCTCTTCTTCAAGCCTGTTTTGGGACGAAGTATACAGAGAAACAGCGCTGCTAGACTCAACATCTGTCCTTTCAGTTACGGAGCTTTCCATGATGGTTTTTGGGTTTCTGAAGAGCTATCTAAGACAGGAATCCACAGCAGTGAAAATGTCGGAAGGGGTTCCGAACGACGTTGCCCAGCAGGTACACGAACAGGCTGTGCCGTCCGATACATCTGGGGTGATAAGCGCTGTCTCTGGTACAAGCTGTGTGCCAGAGGCTGCTCCCGTGGCTGACACCGCTATCGGAGCCGCTCATCCAGTTGTGAGCACCCAGGAACTGCGCAGCCAGGTCCCTGGCTCTCCGGATGAGACAGGTGAAAATCTGGATGATATCTGCGGCTCGACAATGATGCATAAGGGATGGCAGAAGGGTTGGGAACTGGAACATCCGCGGGAGCATCGACAAGATCGTGCCGAGAGCAGAAACGACTTCCCAAGTGTAGCCAGTCCCTCTTCAGATGGACACGTACGAGGCTCAGAAAGACAGACATATCGAGAGGCTTCTGATTCGCCGGTTGCTGATGTCTCGCACATTTTAACGCGCTTAGACTCCGAAGATCCGTGTAAGCTTCATAAGGCAGTTATGCAGCCACTGCAACAGTTTTCCTAGTTTTCCTAGGCATTCCCAGTAATTCGTGAGGTCGACTTACCTAACAGATGATGGTTTGGGTTATCACATCTGCTTTTCGCAGTTTTGCAACTGCGGCATTTGCTGATATTTTCCGGGGACGTTGTTGAGCGTGGGGTCTTGTCCAAGAAGGATATGCAACAACTCCGCCATTTGAATGCAGCAGCGGTCGACTGCGTTGACCGAATGTCTGCTGAGCGCGACAAAAGGAATGAAGTAAGTCACACCTAACCGAAGGGTAATCTAGAACGAGAAACAGCATTAGTGTAGGTTTTACATACAGTTGCTGTACGTAGTCTGCAGTACGGGAGATTGCTCATCTGTGAGGCGTCACCTCGTGCTCCTTTTTTCCTCTCACCTCAGTATGGTTAGTGCTGAAAGTGGCTTCTCTAGGATGGGATTATACATTTCCGGTACATTTTTCAGGAGGCGAACGAGGCAGTTTTGTCGCTCAGAAGGATGCGGACGGAAAAGCAGCAGCTGATCGAACGCCTCGCAACAGTGGAGCACCAGCATAGTCAGCTGCAGCTGCAGCAGGAGCAGCAGCTGTGCGAACGCGACAGGGTTGATCAACTCCAGGAGAGCCTGGCTTCTGAACGGGTTGAACGCGAGCGCCTTCAGGCACTATTGCGTGGTAGGCTGTCTAGGGCCACGTCGGGCTTGAATCTGCTAGGCCAGGTGGTCGCGTAACACTGTGACAGATGTTGATTGTGAATACACATTTTGTGCTTGCCTGTGAGACAGATAAGGAGGAGGATCTGACGGGTGTGATTCGTGAGAAAGATGCACTCCTTGGAAAGATTTCATCGCAAGTAAGAACAACCTGCCCCTGTCCCCTGCCCCTCTCCACGCGGAGCTTGTCGATGGCGAATGACCAGAGTTGTCGCCAACACTACTTGTTTGCGCTGCTTTTTACTTCTGGACTTGGTGCAGAAGGATGACTTGAACCGCCTTCTGGAGGCTGTGCACAAAGAAAAAGCAGCGTTGAGCGAAGACCTTCGCAAAAGAACGGAAATCTTAATTCGTGAGCCTCTCTTCTCTTTGGTCCCAGCGGTTCTTAGACTATCCACGCTCTCGGCAGATGTATATGTTTGTGGGGAGGTCCACTGTCCTGTAAATTGACCTTCTACAGGAGAAAAGGAAGCGCTGGAGGAAAAACTTCGTTCCGCTGAAGATAAAGCCAGAGCAGCAGAGGCTGCGCGCCAACAGTTGCAAGGCGATGCACATCTCAGTACATCTACCCTCAGGCAGCGAATTTTGGAGCTGGAGGAGGATAAGCAAAGGCAGGAGACTGAGGCAGAGGAGAATGATGCCCTGATACTCCAGCTACAAGGGCGGCTAGAGGAAAAGGTTCAGCAGGTAGGCATGTTGTACGTTTTGTCTGTTCGCTACTGTCAATCCTAGAAACAGCAGGGAGGGCTCTTAAAAAGCTTTGTATTTCATGTACCGGGTATGCCATGTTGACTTAATTGTGGCAACCGTTGCGCCCTTAATCCTTTATATTTCCCAACAGGTTACAATCCTGGAGGTGAAGAACAAGCAGCAAGCTCGTTTGTTGCAGCAGGTTCGTGGCGTGCGAAACTCTTTGATGCAAGTCCTCCAAGACTCTAAGGAAAATGAGCCAGACAAGGGCGGTTCTACTGGTGTTTCAGCGGCTATAACACGAGATGCTGAGATAATGAAGCTGAAGGCAGGGATGAAGGCTGCCCTGGCGCATATTAAGGAATTAGAGACATTCATAGATGAGATGTAGGTGACTTTGCTAAGGCTTCCAGCCAGAAACTACTGTGCCTTTTCAATGCATTATGTGTGACTTTAAGGATTTATCCTGGTTGTGCGGGTTCAGGAGGAAAGAGCAACGGCGAGGGGCCCATCCACGGTATGAAATATCAGCAGCCTCAGGGGATTCATTTGCTCGTTCTCTGGAGAGACAGCAAACCAGTGATGCATGCAACAGGCCTTTGAGAGCTCTGCGAACCCTTGGAGATGAGCTGGAGATGTCAGAAGCTGCCAGTAACCAGGAGGTATCTTGCACGGGAATTGATGAGGGGAACAGCAAGGCAAGTGAAAATGCTCCATCGGAAGGACATGATGCATCTACTCATTGTGAGGAGTCCAGGATTGCATGCAAGGGCTCAGGTGGCACAACTGGGATTGCAACCAGCGAAGCCGGCTCGGGAGAACCTGTGTCTAAACAACCTAGCATCAGAGAGCAAATAGTGACCGTGGAAAAGCAAAAGCTTGCATCAAGCAAAGTTGTTGGTGCAGACGTTTGTGGCTTGAGACGTCATCGCCAAGCACACGCTGGAACTTCTGTAAGCTCACAGTAGTGCCCAAGGCTAAGCAGCAGCCCTCAGCTGTGTTGGTGTAATGGACAGCTACAAATATACATGGAAAAACACTTTCACTTGTGGTGTGGCGCAGGGGAATGTAGGGTCTTTTGCCTCCTTGCGCTCTGAGCCGTCGACGATAGATGCAGCTTCCAAAGAACCAACCTCCTCTGCAAGTCTACCAGAAGCTGAAGAGATTTTTGGTACTGCACATGGTCTCCTCTGCTTCAGAAGCGCTTGCTGTTGCAGTGCATAACGACATGTGGAGAGAGCGAACCACCCATTTTCGAACTGGTACAACTTCGTGGAGAGCCGTGCATCTCTTCAGGAATTCTCTGGTTTTGTATGCTGTCCATGCCCTCAGATCCACTCGACATGCTGAAGTCTGAGGACTCGATGGAAACAGAAGCCAAAGAAAGGTAGGTGAACATAGAGTTCCACAAATTTGAGTCGCATTGTCCCGTGATAAGCCATTTACAGAGATGGAGAGAATAATGGGAGAGCAGCGTATCGAGCTTTGAATGCTGTGTTTTCTCAGGTCTGCAGTGAAAGGCCGGCTCTCAGTCACTTCACATGCAGCACAGAGAATCCATCCTTCTGGTCGAACGAGACAGCCCAGTCCGAAGAACGGGATGCTTGCCGTCCATGCTTCGTCTGCATCAGCTGTAAGTTCAGACCCCTCTGAGCTGCCGCCAGGCGGCGGATCTCCCAAGATGTCTTGTGGGCATTCAGCAAGCTCTAGTGGATTGGAGCTGCCGCTTGAAGGAAGGCGGTGCCGATCGCGGGCAACAGATAGCAACGCTTCAAGTGATCAGCGCAACTGCACCATTGAGTCGTCCGTGGTGTTGCCATCACAAGAATTGGGGTCTGCATCTCGAGACCGTGGGAGGAGCACTTCCCGTGAAAAGAATTTTTTGAGCGACTCGTTAGCTTCCACTAGTTCGGACGGGAAGTTTCTAATGTTAACCGCCCTCGGAGAAGCGAAGAAGTCTCCCACGGCGTCGACAAGCCGAAGGGTTGACGATCGATCACCGAGTTCAAAGGTAGAGCTTGCTGCGAGAGCTCTGGACTCAAGCACCTTGAGCAGCATGTTCAGCATGCTTGGATCCTGTGCTGCACTGCCTGGGAATGCGACGCGCCGCGCAGCAGCTCCGACGGATGCTGACGACACCACCAGAAACACCCGCGGTGGAGGCGGAGAAGATAGTTCAAAAACGAAGCATAAGCAGCCCGGCAGGTTGTCTGCTGCAGCAACCGCTGCAATCTCGGCCAAGGATGCAAGCGAATTTCGGTCGCTTCGGCGTGTAAGTCAAGGAAGTGCACATCGTATTGACCCGCCTGAGGATTCACCTGGCCATATTGATACAAGGAGAATGTTGGGATCTACCCAGGTAGGAGAGCTGACCGCTCATAGGCGCGAGCCAACATCAGACGAATGCCCGTTGACAGGAAGAGACCAGTGGACATCTACACAGAGGCCAAGCCCTTCGCCAAAGGCAGGGCATGCACGAGCTCGGCGTACTGTTTCCTTGGGAAGGACGGAAACCCCAGGCGAAGTTCAAGGACGTGATGTCGTGGACCAGCAGAAGAGGCTGCCCTCACTTACAACCCCAGTCTCTAGTGAGGGCGATATCGAGCACCCTGGCGTTAAGGAGAATTACCTGCAAGATTCCGAGGCCCCACAGAAAGCGTCTATGACAGTCGGCTCAGCTTCAGAGGGACGTTCTGGTGCTGACATGGAAAAAGATCTTGCCTTGGAATCAGGGAGCCCCGCTTCATCCCTTCGAAAAACGTCTGGAGTCTTGAATAACGCTCTAGGAACTGTCGAAACTTGCAGAAGCAGAGGGAATGCAAATACCCACCGGTCACCACGCAGCCGTAGCAGCAGCTCCGAGCCACCGTCCCGCAAAGTCACGTCTGCCCACGGACCGTCCACCAGCCGGCAGACGCATGCGCCAAAATCGCCGCACGAAACTAGGCATACAGAGGCTTCGGGGGAACGGCAAGTGCCGCACGCCAGTTCGAGGGCCTACGAAGGAACTGAATGTGAAACCGAAGCTGAGACCATGAGGCGGCAAGTACCAGTTGTGGCAGATCAGACCCCTCAGCAAGACAGGTCGGGGGCGTGCAAAGTAGTGGGATTACGCACAGGTAGCACTAGCGAGGACCGAAGATCGGACGACCAGCTTCGATCTACCCAGCGCCTGCAGAACGAACTCAAGAAGGGATGCGCAAAGATACAAGATGAGCAAACTGCTTCTGCAGCAGCTCTGCTAGCTGCTGCTGCTGGGGTGGTTGACGCTTCTCTCCAGCAACAACAGCAGATGATCCAGCGTCAGCAGGAACATCATGAAGATCTGCAGAGGGCGCAACAGCGCAGAATCGACATGCTGCAGGAACAGCTTGAACATCTTCAGAAGACCAAGGAAGAGCAACGGGAATCTGGAGAGCAGGAGCAGAAAAAGTTAATTCACACACTTCAGGCAAAACTGGAGGAGCTGCAGAAACGGCAAGACCAAAGAGAGCAAGATTTTCAAGAAGCTCAGCGCAAACTACAGGAAGATCTGGAGATGCAGGTGAAGAAAAAGTTGGAAGAACTGAGGTGTTCACCCCTAAAAACAAATAACAAGGAGGCAGCCAGCTCGTGTTCTACGGGCCAGAGTAGCCTTCGTGTCTCATACTCGCACCGACAGGATACGGACATTCGAACTAGCCACACTCTGAAGACAGGTTATCAGCATGCGGCATCTGGGGAAAGCGACTCTTTTGAAAGGATTGCTGGTGAGCAGGCCCTGCACTCTCCTGCCCAATACGACAACGGCCAGAAACCCGTTTCTGATGTGCATCCGTTTACAGCCATGCCTGAAGATTTTGGCACCCTAAATACAAAACATGTTAATCAGTTGCTCTCAAGCGGGAAGACGGACAGCGATACTTTAAACTGCACCGCTTGGCACCGTGGTGGGGCAGAGCCGCAGGGATGTACTGGACGGATAGATCTCCACAATGCAGGTGCAGGGGCTCGAGGGCAACCAGCAGCAGCCGCTGCCGGAGGATATGTCGGCGGACCCCATGACCAATGCAGTGACTCTGATGCGTCCAGTTGTGCAAGCAGCAGCCTCATGGGAAGCCAGTGTGGGTTGCCGGCCCATGGTTGTTCGTTTGAGGATGTTCCCACAACAACCAGCAGCTCATTCATCAGCCAGTCTACAACTCCTGCAGTGTGTTCATCAATGCCATCTCAGCGTGGGAACTACCTCGCTGGCGAAGCACCAGTCGAACGACAAATTTACGCTTCTGGAGGCGATCGCCCGTTGGCTCAGTCTACAGATGTTCACCGTAGGGAAAGCGTCTTGCGCCGGCATAATCTACTCCGCCCCCAGGCATCAGAGTGTTCTCCCTGTGCTTCCCAGCACGTACCAGTTAACGCCTGCCAGGCGGATCCTCCTTTTACTTCGTGTGTCGTACAGCGCATAAGTAGCTCAACCGGTTCTTTGTGGAGCCCAAAAGCGTCCAGGAATCACACACCTGGCATAGGGGACCGTGCGCCTTGTTGCAGCGCTGCGAGTGCTTCACGGCCACTTTCGGATTCCTCAACGAACATCAATACGGGGGCCACTACATCGTCTGTGGGTTGTAAGGGCGGTTCTCAGGAGAAGCTACTCCGCGGAGACTTGTGCTACCGCTCTGGTAATTCTCACCAGCCATCAGGCCAGGACTCTAGACATCGGGAAAGTGGGACGGGGTTGGTTAGGCCACAGCCGTCGGTTTACCATCCTGTTTCACGAGCTGAGAGAGTTATTACAATGCAGCAGGCGCATATCGACAGCGCTCGGTTTCTAGGCAGCAGTAACATTAGTGAAAAAGTCCCCTGTCTGTCTGGTCTCCCAAGGGGTCAGCAGGGCGCATTCTCGTCCAGAGAGTCCCAGTTGCCCGCACCGCTGGCATCGGCAAGGTCAATTGCTTCCACGTCCTCCCTAGCATTTCCACTTCAAAGCCCTTCACTGGCTCATACTTCAAGACAACTGCAGCAGCCCGTAAACCCAAGCCATTGTTCATCCTCCGTGACAGATTTTTTGGGGGCAACTTCTGCACGCAGCATTGCAAGTCACAGACAAGCGGACTCGCGCAGCTCGCAAGCGGCAAGCACAAAACGCTCTAGACACAGTCGGTGCAGTGAAACTCAGGTTCCTGCTTCTGCGGGCGTCCAGCGAAACGAGTCAGGCGTTAGAAGCACCCGATCTTCAGGCGTCAGCACAAGGCGCGAATCTTTGCTCTACGGTCCGCGACGCACAGTCAACTCTTTAATGAGTAAGCAGCCGCACTCAGCTACATCTGAAGTAAATTCTGCAAGGCAGAGGGGCAAAGTGCATTCCTGCACTGTTGGGACGGACGCTGCCCGATGTGGTCCCAGGGAATCGATTTCAGCAGACCAGCTTGAAGGCAATGAGGCAACTCCTATGCTGTATCGCTGTGCGTCAACTAGCGCAGCGTTGACGGATGCGGAGTTGTCACGGTATCCTACTAACCATCGCCAAAAGACGCACCGTGGATCAAGCAGGAAAGATAAGATGGATGACAAGCGACAGCTCGACGAAAGTCGGAATGCTGAAATGTCTGCAGCAGGAGAATCAAGCAGCTCGACCGCGCCGTCGTCGGGTTGGGCGGGCTTCAACGGAGGGTTTATGAGTCAGGTTCAGAAGTGGATTGGCTAACTGACACAACTGCTGTGGCCAGTGAAACGATACTCGGTTGTGAGTTGTATCTGGCTTCGTAGTTGAGCCCGAGCACGTCGAATCCATCGGGTCCCTCTATGAAGAAGCGACTTCGACAGTGGTTCCATTTTACCATTGAACGTCTCGAATCATATCGGTTACCGTGAGACGCTGAAGCCGGTAAATGCTCCTTTCAGCTGTTGCGGCGACCATATTATATTTGGCTTTTTGTGCAAGACTTGTTTTTTTTTGAAATTTTAACTTGCTGCTTCTGCAATGAGGGCTCGTTAACCTGAGGTATGAATTGTTTCCTGTGAAGACATGTTCGCTACAGCCGTTGACAGACCCTAGAACGTTTGTTGCCCGCAGTAGTGACCAGGTCTTGAACTTAGACGAGAGGGGCATGGTAGCAAAAGGGAATTGTTTCCTACTGTAAACATTTTACAGGGCACTACTAGAATCGTAAAGAGTAAACTTAAATATTTGGACATGTTGCAGCCAACATAAGTAAACCGCTAGGCGCCACTCGGAAGTATCATCGTCTGTATTTGCCCTTATAAAAACACATAGTGCACATTTCATTGGTAAAACGGGGTAGTTTGAAAAAAGGCTGTTCCTAGTATCTGAGCTGCCTGTAGATGAGTATCCAGCCACCGTTGGTAGCCCATTACACAAGGTGTGCCAACAACTTCCTCGCCGGCCTGCAAGCTAATGGTTGGTGCAGTTGGTCACTAAGTATGAATGTCGGTGGACTCCCCGGCTGGAAGTGTACGCAGAGTTCGTGGAAGGGGTGCTAGTGGATCAAGGTGAATGCTAGCAAGCTGCTGTCTAGCACTTCTGACAATGTTGTGTTCTCGTTTGTTATGAAGCGTATTCTTAGGCAGGAAGTCGGCGAGCTCTGCGTTCTCGCGCAGTAGTCTTTCTCTCTCTTGCTGAATAATTGCTTGTTTCTCTGCTTCTAGTTCGAGCAGCTTTCGGCGTTCCTCCTTGTCTCTTTCACGTTCTTCTGACACCTGACGGCGACGTTCCTGAATAATCGCTTCTACCTAAAGAACCGCGACGAGATACAAACGAACTCCCCCAAAATTTCAGCATGCAAGCAGGCACAGCGTACTTACTACTGCAAAAGCTACTAACTACTGCTAAAGCAGTTGTATGACTACTTCGTTAAGAAACCGCAGATACCTGTCTGTTATGCTCCAAGAGAGCGAGTTTACGTCTCTGTAGAGTCATCTGTTCAAGCTTTGCTTCTCTGGCGAACTTTGCGTATAACTCTTGCCGGAACTGACCCTCTTCAGCTAGTTGCTGTTGCCGCCTCCTTTCCTTCTCTTCCATCTGCTCCTTGAATGCCGTTGCGAGGGCATCCCTTTCTTGTTGTCTGTTGCATTAGACAAAAATCAGACCCGCTCGTCTGGCGCATGCACAAGCTTCAATGGCACTTCTATCTGCTACACTATCTTTGGTCAAGTTATTGGGTCCCCATGGAGCGCCTGTACACAGATTTTGGTGGGGGTTATACTTCGCAGCAAGAATCGTTGCGGCTAACCGTTTTTTCTTTTGAGCTTCTTCCTTTAGCCGTTCCTGTTCCTCGCGCTCGAATTCGTACAAATTAGCTATCAACTGAGCATAGTCTGTTTCCTCTTGTTGTTTTCGTATTTGCTGTTGCAGGAGCTCATCTAGGATTCTCGCTTTTTCCCTACGTATTAACTCTTTCTCTCTCGCCAAGTCTTCAGCTCGCTTTCGTTGCATATCGAGGTATTCCTGGATTTTTTTGCATGCCAAACGCATCAGGGGTACCGCCGGCCTTTTAGCGTCACATGCGTTAAAAATAGCCCACAGGTTTATGAGGTTTCTGCATGAAGTGAAGAAGCGTCCTCACCCTGATTTCATTTTCCTCCTTGATCTTATTTTCAAGTAACAGCTGTTTCTGCCGTGCTCGTTCTTTGGTTGCTTCAGCGACCATTTCTGCATGGAGCCGCCGTCGTTCCATTGACTGCCTTTTTTCATTCTCCATTTCTTCAAGCAGCTGTGCGACGACTGCTCCTACCTGAAAGTCTACACTCAATCTGTAGGATTTGAAAAGGTTTAGGTTTCAATATTAAAAAGGGAAGTTCTCCACAAGTGGCTATCTAGCCTCTATTAAATGGATGCTTCGAAGGAAGAGGCTAAGGTGATAAAACGGCGAATATCAACCTCATTTACCTGTTCCTTTTCAATAGCATATTTTTCGGCTGTTTCCTCTTGTTTCGTACGCTGCCTCTCTTCTATCTGTGCTGCGAGATCCAGTCCAACTTGGCGCATTTGCACGCTGCGGTCGAGTTCCTGGCGGCGCGCATCCTCGCAAGCTGCCAGTCGTTTTTCTTCCATAGCAAGTTCCAGCCTAGCATCCTCAAAGGCGGCATCAGCCCTGCGACACAAACCTAACCGAAATGCAGGATTACTAGGAGAATACTTACTTTGGCCCAGGTAGAGCAGCAGGGTGCAAATCCGGCAGGGGGGGGACGTATGGCCTCCATCTCGACATGCTTCTGGCTTGTTCAACAATGGAGACGAGCATGTTTTTATTCGGAAGCAACTGGGTCACTTTTTCCCCATGTATGAATAATATCACCGAGGTGAAAGTAAGGAATGTAGCACACGCTATGCAGAAAGGCACATGCTCATGCGAAACGGCGATAAAGGACACGAACTGCCTAGTAGCTCATAGTTTGTGTGGATTCCCCTGGGAATCTGTGAGCTGCTGCACACTACTTGTATTCGTTGATACTTCAGCTCGTTAGTATTCCAAATCTACCTCGATAGAATGAATGCGGGTACGAACTGAAGGTAACAGAGTAAGCCCACTGGCTGGACGCAGTTCTACTCGCAGGCAGTTGAGATGGTGCGGACGAAGCGTTTGTAGAGGCTTTCTACACAAAAAAAACGGGAGTGACATTGTTTTGGGGCTTACTCTCTCAGCTGTCGCTCGAGGAGCTGAGCGGCCCTTTCGCGATTGACTCGGGCCGTTGCCAGCTGCTCCTTTAGCTTGCGGATCTCTTCGCTCTCCTGGCAGATCTTCTGTCTCTCTAGAGCAGCTGCTTCCTCTCGCAGCAGCTGGTTGTCTAGAGTATCAGTGATTCTCTGGTGAAGCTGCTTTTCCTTGATACTTTGCTGAGCTCGCTGCTCCTCAAAAGTATATTCTAAATTCCTAGAAAGCTCTCCGATGTCAGCTTTGGTCGCATTTTGGCGCCTAAGTGCCTCCACCCGTGCATCACTGCGTGCAAGGTTGACCATATGAATCCTTGCAGCTTCGATCTCGGCTAAGGCCCTGTTGTGCTGCTCTTCCGCACGCCTGCGCTCTAAACGGCGCTCGACGGCTAAGCGATTAGAGGCCTTCCCCATTGTGAACGCGAATCCTAACCAGTCCAGCGACTGAAGCTTGTTGTTTGTGAATACAAGGGAACAGTTTCGGCTGACTCCTGCTGCTCTTCGAGCTATTCATTCAATGCATGTTGATGCTCAAGCAACTCGCAACACGTGTGCGGCGAGTGGGCATGGGGCACACTGACGCTATTTTGCCGGAAACACCGGGGAACAGGAAAACATATACACTCCCCTAAGCTATAAAGGCGAAAAAAGTACAGAAGTCGCACTGTAGTATGCTTCATTCCACGGTGTCAATAACGAGAAGTAATGGATTCGTTGGGGTGCAGACATTTAGTTGGGGCACCCCGCCTCTACCAACGATTCATGGCCACTGGTATTAATAAACAGTCATTATTTATTACTGTCATGAGAAGGCAGAGCAGGCAACCTACTGGTCACACATGAGTGCTGCGCTCAGCGGTGCTCGCTGCCCTAGATGCGTAACGGTGAACCAATGCTGTTGGCGTGTTCGCGCTGTTTGGCAAAAATATGCATAACAGGCATTCTTTATAAGCTGCATTGCAGCTGTAGAACACTGGAAGAGATACTGGAGCAAATAATCATCTCAGGGCTGTTCTTCCAAGCCCCCTCCAGAGCCCCGTATAGAGGTCACCTGTTGACGTGCCTGTGGGGGCTAGCTATCCATAGAAAGTCTACACTAAATTAGAGTGCAACACGCCAAGTTCCGCTTCCTATCTGCCATATGCTACTATCCAGCTTCCTCTCAGCAGCCACTGCATTCGGGCGCTCTTCTCCAGACGCATTCAAGGTGTGTACGGGAGACCCTCTGCAGTACGACACAGTGAGTCGCCCGTGACGCCGATCCTGCTGGCAACTAAACTTTATAACTCAAATATGGTTCCCTTTCATCTCAACTTCTGCCACGAAATCTGCAATTCAATTCGTGGGCCGCTCCAGTCCATACCGCGTCCCTTGAGTCTGCAAACTAGTTTTGCATTGCTAAGGCATTACCATAGGGAAGAGGCAGTAACAGTTGTCCCTGCAAGCACCTACCTGCAGCCTTTGCTAGACGCTGCTAATAGCTGAATCGCACGTCTGCGTCTTCCTGTGCTCCGGAGTCAAGCGTATTATCCAACCAGCATATTCTACGCCGGAGAACTACCTTATCAAGCACCATTTATTAGTCTAATGAAAACGTTGGCGTATGGCTACGGACTATGTACGCCAAGCAAAGCTGAGTTCAGCGAACAAGAACTGCCAGCTAGACCTAGGCTAGCTAGGAGCAACTGCCTGTAGAACCAGCTCCCCAAATGAATGCTCCGCCGAGTGCTACAGTCTAACTCCATATACCAACTAACTGCGTGTCGTGCTTCCCACTTTCAAACTGTCACTTCCATGACGCGCTTTGAGTTGTAACATAATAACTAATCTAAAATAATCCAAGCGTAAGTCCTTGGGGGACCAAAATCCAAGAACATTCTATGGGGCTGTCGGGACAGAAGGACGAGCTGGTTCGTGTAACTGCATGATCGGCTGCGTCATACGCGAGAAGATAGACTCGAGCAGCACATGAACAGCTTTCTCTTCATGCTGCTGCACAGGTGCCTCCGCTGCTTCCCCTGTGGCTGCCATGTCGACGGGACGTACTGGAGCAGGGCACGGGGCTGACTTGTGAATTGTTGACCGAACAAAATCTACCAACTCCAGTCCTATGTCCTCTTCCCTGGCAATAGTCAGAGCGTCGTCGAAGTAAAACGACGCGGCTGCATCGGAGGTTTCGAATCCTTCAGCTTTGCCCTCGATAGAGCAGGGTGGAGGACGTCTCTGACAACAAGAATGACGAGTATGACTACTGCTCCAAGGACGACAACGTTCGCAGCAGCAGCAACACGTCAACGGTCGAGCGCGAAGCAGCAGCAACAACAACATGATCACCGCCGCGAGACAGCTACACAAAGAGCAGCGTAGGGTGGGGAGAGGCTGCAAAGCAAAGAAGCAAACGCAGACAAAAACATGTTGCCGGCAGCAATGCCCGTATTTCTGCTGTTTACAGAGCATGCGTAAAGGAATGCACCAAACAGGAGCACTTCAACTCGCCTACTCGTTAGGTTGCAGAGACAGACGCTGCAAACGGCTGCCCTAATGTGTACCTGGAGAGGCTGAAGAGTTTCGCATAGCTCGGTGATGAGTGCAATGAAATTATCTGCAGCAGGAGGAAGGCTCCTCAGTATGGCTTTAAGCAGCTGCTGTTGTCTTCTCTTCCAGAGTTCTGTTGGCTCAATATCGTCCCCTGATTCCCCATCCACGCAGGAGACATTATCTGATTCGTCCCCTTCGCTGACTTTGCGCAAGTTGAAATTCCTCGCCTCCCCCTCATCCGACGCATTCTCCAGCATGGGGGACTCTTCGCCGTCGGAATGTCGGGCATCAGCGTCTCCCGGTGCTGAAGGGGCTCCCTCACATGAGCAAGTGCAAAACCGACGGTGATAGTTCGCAAGGAATCTGGCAGACGCGTCGGTGCAGCAAGAAGACAAAAGGTCGAATGCAATTACCACGTCCGACAGCCGCATGTACCCCACCTGAGCTTCAGTACTTGAGCTAGCTGGGAGAGGTGACGGTTCCACAGGCTCAGTAGGAGTCTTGAGGATGCTCCTCAGCTCTCCAGTGCCATTTCGCGTCTGACTGCCTGCAGCATGAGAACTACCTACTGCTGCCTGCCGCTCTAGGCGAGCATAAAACCCCGGTCCATCATCTTCGTCCTGTAGGTTGAAGAAGTGTTTGAAGACAGAAGCCGCTGACTCTCCATCACCATCTCCTTCTACCCCGTCCTCGTCGTCGTCATCTGCAAATCGAACGCGCGATCCGCGAGCCTTGAACGGTGCCTCAGTATGCAAATTCTTCTCCCCAGGGGTGGCGGCACTGGGCTCCCCCCGTTGCTCCGGCTGCCGTTCAGCCGCTGCGCTCCCTTCCGTCCTACTTGGGCACACGGACGAGCGACGTGGCGAAGATGAGGTCGAAGCTCTTTCACTTTTAGGGCAAGTAGGAGACCCCCCCTTTGTTGATCCACTTGCACAGGCCCCAACAGACTGCTCGCACGCTCCTGCATGGCTGGTAGGAACGGAAGCCCTGGAGCCCTCACTACCTGTTGAAGGAGAGCCGTACTCCAACAAGAGGATGCTATTCGGCGCTGATGTCCCACCTTGCATCCCCAATGCAGAGACAGGGGCGTGGTCGGCCGAAGGGGGCCCTTCCCCAACTGTGCATGCACCAGGGGTGTCCCCATTATTACTGGCCTTCACTGGTGCCTCATCTGCACTGCTCTCGTCATCGACCGTCAGGGGGACTCTAAAACTCTCAGACTCCAGGCTTCCGTCCAGCTTAGTCAGTTCTGCGCTAGACGACTCCGTGGAAAATGAGACACAAGAGGACCGCTTTTCCAGAATCGGGTCCATCAGGCGTCCCGCGTCGCTCCCCAGCAACTCGTCCATCTCTACAGCTGGCTGCAGCCCCTTAGAGCGCCGTGGAGAAAGACCAGTTCTGGGCTCTCTTAGCTGCTGCTGCCTCTGCTGCTCCTGCAGGCTAGCTTCACCCGCCACCTTACCCCGGACTTCCTCTGGCAAGCCGTGAGGGTGAGGACGATAGGCGGCCTTCCGCTCCAGCGCGTCACTAATCCACTCCTTAATTCCCGGCCTGGTGTACATGGGCTCCTCGTCCAGAAGGCGCAGCAGCTGCTGCTGGCGGTTGCAGCAACGACTGCAGCAGAACTGCATCAGCTCATCCTCCGATATGGCCTTGCTCCCTCCAAAGTCGAGTGTCCACCGCCACAACGCTGCGCGCCGCCTGATGCATAAAGACACCAAAAGCCGCAATGGAAGCGTTGCACACATACCGGACGGCAAAAACAGAGCACATGCACCTGTGCAAACATGAAAGCAGCAATCTATTCGGCGTGTTACGATCGCCGTCGGGAACCCGTCTCACTTTTCAGGTGTTGAGATGTTCCGCCTGCCGCAGAACACAAAGCCGCAGCACTGTGACTGTTGCCTCTCGACAGCCAAATCCCGGAGTTCAGAGGGCTTGAGGAACACAAGTAAGGATGCGATAATATACGCGAAGTGCTCCATGCACTGCCCGCAAGATACCCAGGCGGTGACGGGCCGGCTTTCGTCTTCGACGGTCCTCGTTGGTCGCGCGCCTTCAGCAGATACTCCCTCCCCCCCGACAACCGATTCCATTGTGCTCGTGCGGGAAGAATCCTGGTTGTTTGCCCCTGCGGGAGTAACAGCTGTACTGAGGACATCTGCGGTCCCCTGGGGAACACCATATGAGCAACACTCGGGGCAAAGCGGCTCATGACTCATCCACCCAGGCGTCTGCGTCTCGTGCTTCGAACGACGCTGCCACAACACGCGATCAAGGGTGGCTAACTTGCCACTTAGAACGGGGTCTTGCTGCAGTAGCTTCGAAAGCAAAGGGCAAGTGAGATGTTGTTTGATTAAATGGGGAAGGTCCCCCACTATGCCCGGGTCAGAGCTCCGGCAGCCATCTGCATGAGCAACGGAGGCACCTGCTCTGGGGTTCAACGACGAAGCGTCACTCGAGGCGCAGCCGGTGCACCGCTGCCACCCGCCAACCCGCAGATCTAACAGCTCGCTTTGGACCCAAAAACGCGCCGATGTGCATCGCGCCCGATACTCCAAAAGCGCCTCTGCAAAGATATGGAAACACACGATTCAGCAGGACCCCAAATGCAAGGGCAACCCAACTGGTACCGGCCCCTCCTACAACAACTCCCCCGCATCTTCCATGAAGAGGAAAATGCGCACAGTCGTTTGCTCAGCCCTTCGTAGGCACCATAAAGTGGATTTGGGGCGACTATTCTAATGAAAAACACCTGAGCATGAGGACTGTAATGTTATCTTACTTGCGCGTTCATCCGTAAGGCTGCGGAAGTCCTTTGCACCTTCCTTTTGGGTTTGCTGCTGCTGCTGCTTCCGCACGCGGTGCCTTGCGCCTGGAGACCCACGGTCCCCTGAAGCCTCCGCAGAGGCCTCCCCGCTTTCCTCCATCCGGCAACCTACAGACGACGCGGGCTTTCAAAAAGCAGGTGTGGACCGTACGTGTCCAATCCACAGAGAAGCGACTCCTCACAAGGCTAGTCAGCGGAAGGGGGAGCAGCGACCTTTAGCGTCTGCCACCGGTAATTTGGGTGCCCAGTGACAGCTTTCTCAATGAGATAGGGTACAGCAATGCATATGTTGCGAAAAGTATTGTGATAAGCACCAAGTTTTCTGCAGAAAGGGGCAGAGGAGGCAGACTGGCAGTTCCTGGGCCCCAGCAACAGACCAGGCCCGCCACGGTGTCTATGGCAGCAGACGCTGGACGCTCAGCTTAGGCGGAGAGTCGCAGCGACCGTCTTCAGCCTTAAAAACAAGAAAAGAACAATAAAACCCAAGGGCTTGCTACTCTTGTCTCGCAGCGCAACGCAGGGCTCAACATTTACGAGCTGCGCACCTGCGGTAAGCCGCGGCGACCAGCGCGCCTGCCAGAGGCAGCCTTCTCTGCCCTGCCGTTTGGATGGAAATAGAAAACCTGTACAAATGAAGGGAAATGCGTCGGAAGTGTTGGTGAAAGATAAAACGCAGCTTTTGGTCGTCCTTTTGGGGTGACCGGAGCTGTAGCAGAGCCCATGCGCCCCACGCCGAAAAAGCGCAACTCGAGGTATCACGATGAGCCAAGGAAGCAAAAAAATGGCGAGAATCTGAACGCGTTCTTTACCGAATCTCGTGTTCCATCTTTCTTTGACTGTATGTCGCAGTATGGGGCCGGCCGTGGCTGTTCTCCCTTAGGGCTGCGCGGCAGCAGCCCCTAGACAGGCTAGGAGTTTTCGGGTCTTCCAACTATGCACCTTAAAGCATAAACGACTTCCGCCTCCTTAGTTGTAGCCATAGGCATTACTTCTGTTCTTCAGAGGCGTTATTGTGCGTGTATATACGCATCCCCACCAAAATGGTAGGCAGAGCACTCCGTTGGCCCCTCTCCTCCACCAGAAATAAGGCGCTACCCTCTGAATCCCCCCGCTTCTGACTTGAACGGAGCTAAAACCATCCTTGCCGTAGCCTCATGTGAAATTTCTGGGAGTGCTCTGCCTCCATGATCAAGCTGTCCCCCGTTGCAACTAGACAGTTTATGGGACCCGCCCCACACGATAACAACAGCGTTGCTTCTTCCTTGCTTGTCGATCACAAGGCTGTCTTCCACATGCTCCACAGAACAGAGCGGGAGTTTTTTGCCTCTAGTGAATGCCATGTCGTTGGGCAGCAGCAGCTTTACACGGCTGTTGGCTCATTGGCTTGCACAGGGGCCTCCGCCGATTCGGCGGTGGAATCCTCACGATCTTATTTGCTGACTTCTTCGTGCGAGTTGATGTCAGTCAGGAGTTGTTCCGAGTTCCATGGTCTTCTGACTTGTTGTTTATGTGCTTATCTGTGCGTGCGCGCTTGTGTGTTTGCGTATGCGGGTCGGTTTCAGTCAGGAGCAGCAGCGCGCCTCATGCCCCTCTTCGGCCGCTGTGTCGTCCAGAAGGTGCAGCCGGCGGCAGTGAGCAAAGGGGGAATATATATTCCTTCAAGCGCTTCTCAACAGACGGGCTGCCAGATGGCCAAAGTCGTAGCCGTCGCCCCGCCGAAGCCCTCGGGGAACGTTGCCGTGAGCGAGGATTGGTCCAAGCTGCAGGTGGGGCAGACGGTGATGGTGCCGGAGTTCGGCGGAATGAAGGTGCATCTGGATGACGAAGAGCTGTTCGTGTTCAGAGGAGAAGACATCCTTGCAGTCGTAAAAGAACAGTAGACGCTTCAAGGTGTTCTTACTGCTCAAAGGGTTTGCTAGTTTTTGAGTTGGCGACGATTTTGTAGTTGTACAGGCGAGCAGCCAGACCCATGGCTGCGCGTCGGAGGTGATGAGGGTGAAGATGGGAAGGAGCCGGAGATGAGCCAACTCGCCTAACGGTTCTTTGTTGGCAAACAAGTAACGTAGCGCTTCACGCACCGAGCATCATAGTATACCTCGTGTAGCGGCAAGCTTGAAGGAGAGAGCTGCCGCAGGTCTTAGTAGGGGTCAAGCCTACAGAGGCCATTTCGTGACACGCGCAGCCGTAGTGCGTTGAGCTTCCGGGTGTTAAATTTACAACGAACCAACCGTCCAGTTCCGTTTCAGTGCCAGTTTGCACTGCATCATCAATGGTGGAAAGTTGTCTTAAGTGTGCTGCTTCTAGAGCAAGGGTTTAGAATGGCACATGCACGTTGCAGTAGGTTGTCTAGACTCGGCAGTGCAAGGTCAGATTGGGGTAGATGCACGGTTCAGCTCTGTAGCGACTTCAGCTTGGCCGCCAAGTCATCTACGGATGACGCACAAGCAGGAGTTCTCGTTTCCGCACAGGCGTGACTGCCCGACTTCTCGTTTTCGTATTCTTCCCCGTCATCAACTAGACTGATGCCGAAGGGGTTTTCTTCGTGAAGTGGTCCGTCCGTAGGTTTTTCTTCCTGCACGCGAGGCAGGTAGTCTTCGAGTGTCAGCCCCTCTTCTTGGACCTCCTTCTGCGTTGCAAAAAAATGACACGCCGCAGAACGCCTACTAACCGAAAAGTGGTGGTTTAGCCCTTCGGGCTGGTCGTATGAATACTCGTATCTGAACATTGACAGCACTGCGTTAATTTGTGAAACAGGAGACATTTCCGTCCTTCCTCCACACACCTGTCTTTTGCAGCACCATGCGTCTGCGCACTGATCGTTTGGCCTCAGGCGCAGTGTGGTGAAGTAGTCCTGCAGCGACTCCCATCCCACAAACGTCGACGGCCGTCCGAAGCCCAGCAGGAACTTAAGTGCATTTTGCACCAGGAAACCTGCAGCCTCAGCAACCGCTAATATGTCACAGTGAACAACGGCTGCTGTGGAGATGGTGGTGAAACGGTTGAAACTGACACAGAAGGTAGGATCAGCAACCACAGAAGAAGGAACTAGTGCCGAGTTCGCGTTCGTTGGGAGGTTGTCGTTTACCTGCTGTGACACCCATAGTAGTAGGCAATGATGCGGCGCACACGCCTTCGCGTTTTATAGAATTCTCATCCTCCTTTGTAGCCACGACGTATGGGGGAGCGCACTGAACAGCAAACGCCTCGAATCACAGCTACTGAACCCGTCTCACCAGTTGCTCGACCTTGATATCTCCGCACAAGAGCGCCATAATACGTAGCTCTATCAGCTGTCGTCACCAGCCCGCCAGCCTACCTGGAAACAAGCTAAAACCCCAGGAATGCACAGCTGTATTTGTCCGCTGGTTGCATTCTCACTGACCCCGCTGTTGAACCACGGAATTCCTGAAAAGCGAGCGAGACACGGCATTGCGGACCCATCGGCACATGCGCACGTATACACTCACACACCCACACTCACACGTATGTGTACAGACGGGTATATATATATATATATATATATATATATATATATATATATATATATATATATA